>NC_057799.1:477854642-477866040 GCF_018294505.1 Triticum aestivum
GCAGTGGTTTCGGGGAGGGCGGGCCGGCCGCGGGAGGCGGGGGCTAGCGGTTCGGCCGGTGGTGGCTGACGGCTCAGGGGGGGTGGAGTTTGATGATAAACTTGAGGCCCTTGATTTTGTATCCAACGGCTGGAAAATCTAAAGACCAGAGATGAAAAAGTCAGTCGACTGACGTGTAGCCTCACCCCGCAAGTACACATGCACGCACGCAAGACACGCATGCATGTAGGCGTGCAATACTGACATGTACAGACGCACGCATGCTGGCGTGCAACACTGACATGTACACATGCACTCACGAACACACGCACGTACGCACCCATGCATGCAACACTGAAACGTACCCTTGCACGCACGCAACACTCGCACGCCTGCATGCACACAACACACGACGCAAGACACACGCTCAACCTATACGTGCATGCACCCTTTGTTAAGGACATGGATTGTTACGGGTATTAATCAATCTTATCTGTGATAAGCAGAACATTGATGTTTGCAGCGGTCTTTATGAATCACAACGTATCGAACGGGCTATCAACATAGTAGTCTTATCTACATGAAAAAGATGACGTCACACTCAATGAACAATCATCGGTTTATGAAATGCCCGCTTCTGACCGCCCTGGCCCACCAAAGGTTCCTCTGCTGTGGGCTGCCTGCGTTGGGTCACTGACATGCAGGCCATGCACCCAAAGAGCCCACACGTCAGTGGAAGAACGGCGCATTGTCCTAGGTCAGAGTCGAGGGCGCCACTCGCGACACGCCCGGCTGAACACACCTCCGTGCCGCATTCAAACGCCTCCATGAAACCCGCCCGTGTGGAAGCCGAGAAACCCACTCTGGACACACGTCCGTTCATGACCGGGCCGGCGTTAAACGCAACGCCGGCCGAGCTCCTCCCATCCGCCGTCTATTTAATCTCCTATTTAAACGAGCCCAAACGCCGGCCAAGAATCGCACACCTCCGCCGCTCCCCTATATCCTCCACCATTTTGTCCACTCTTACAATGGCTTACGAAGAGTAGTTATTCCGCATCCAAGCCGGCTGGGTAGCCCGCCGGATACGAGCTATGCAGCTCGGTGATCCACCTCCCTCCCCTCGCCCGACGGAGCCAGTTGCCGCCCCAAGCCGGTGCGTGATTCATCAACTCGCCGCTCCAGGCCAGCTCGACGAGGAGCAGCGCACGGGCGTCGTTGCTGCCGTCCATGCCGCCGCCTCGTACCGCGTCTCCCGTTTCTGTGGCCGAGACTCCCATGCCGGCGGCCGCTCCATGCAAGCAGCGATAGAAGCCGGGTGCGCGGAGAGTGATGAGTCGGTGGCCAGCGCCTCCGCGTCCGCCGCCATCATCGAGGAAAAGTAGAACACAGGAGGATGCCGCTGCTTGGGTCCCATGAAGGCCACCGTGGAGGCGACGCCGACGTACACAACAGGTGTCTTGCCGGATCCTTTTGTTGCGAGGACCTTCGTCGACCCCGCATGGGCTCCACGGAAGAGGGGAATGTTAGGATGAACTCGAGCCGGTGCCGGCCATGGCGAAGTAGTGGCCGGTGATGAACTCGAACTGGTGTCGGCCACCATCATCTTCGGCACCAGCCAATGATATCAGTTGGGCAGTGGGGAAGCGAGCCGTCCTTTGCGCTGAAGCATATACCTCCGGGGCTCCCGGCAGTCCGGTGATCGTGCTGCCTGACATGAGGAACACAAATCGATCGGCGGGCGACCATTTAGGCCAGGTATTATATACCTGTGCTGTCCAGAACTAGCACCGCGTAGTTCATTTGAATGTAATGAAATCCGTCATGTTTGTATGAAAATCCGGTATTTTATATGATTTCCGTCATTGTTTATATGAAATATCAGTTTGTCTACGTGTTTGCGTGAATTTCGTCCGGTTGGTTGAGTTGCTGTCATAATGTGTGCGGCTACGGTTGGATGGCGTAATTTGCGGGTCACCGGTCGGTCTGCGGGCGGCTCGGGCGGCGTTGTGGGACAAAAAAACACAGCTCGTGTGAGCTCGTCTCCAATGTGCGCGCTGGAGGATGCATGACAGCATGAGCACCCGAGCCATTCCTCGTTCATCGGTGGCAAAGGCACCGGTGGACAAAAGGGTCGCCAATATTTTGGCTACCCCGGGCAAGATCCAAACAGCCCCTCCCAACAGATTCAAATCCCTCGTTCGCCGTGGAATTTTGCCATATGTTGTTTTCATGGACTAGCAAGATGCCCGTGCATTGCACGGAACATCAAGATGCATTTTTTTACAAACTCCCGCATGCATCCAAGGGATAATTAACGTCCACCTTTGCTAGTACCATGAGGCAAAC
Organism: Triticum aestivum; assembly: GCF_018294505.1. Taxonomy (NCBI): domain Eukaryota; kingdom Viridiplantae; phylum Streptophyta; class Magnoliopsida; order Poales; family Poaceae; genus Triticum; species Triticum aestivum. Next base: position 477,856,971 of record NC_057799.1, read on the forward strand.
ACCATTAATATTGCATCGATTAGTGTTAGTGGCCTTGTATATCTGCAAATTGTAATTTTGATAGTGGCCCCTTGTATATAAAAATGGAGGGAGAAAGATGAGAGATAAGGTGAGGAGGAGTGGGGCGTAGTGGTGACTGGTGGTCGGACTGGGCGAAGGCATGGGGATGGACGGCGCATTATGTCTAGGTTTGTATCTCTCACACACACACCCACGTAGGTGGGGGCGTGCACGAAGAGAAGAGGTGCACGCACGGCGCACGTACTCCCGTCTCTTTCCCAACCACACCCGCGCAGGTACACGGTGGAGCTCATTTCTGTACGAAAAAGGCTGCCCACGTGGTAATTTGGCACGTGTACTGGTTGTCCACTTGGTGGAGGGAGGATCGTCTACCACGGGTGAACAAACAAATTGCGACTTGACGCATTATGTTAAATTAAAAAAAGAGGCAAACCATGTGGGGCCTACCTTAGAGGCAAGGCTCTATACACTGGAGTACTTTTGATGTGTCCCGTCAACTCGCAGAACGAGAAGAAGCTTGCTTAGTACGCCATCTCCCCCGCCCACGGGCACGGTGGCTCGCAGGATGAGGTGAAGCTTGCTTACGAGGAGTAGTAGTAGTAGTAATACTACTACTACTGTACGCCTTTATGCCCGCTCCCTCGCCCACGCGCGCGGTGGCTCGCAGCACGAGGAGAAAATTTTACTACTCCCTCCGTTTACTCCTCGTCCCTACTACGTACTTTTGTTAGTACTCCCTCCATTTACTTATACAAGGCCACTATAAAAAAATACATTTTGCATCTATACAAGGCCACAAATAGTAATCGAGACAAAAGTTACTACTCCCTCCCTTCCAGTTTATGGCTCAATTTCAAAATCTCTCCAACCAAGGTAGACGGTGAGTGGTCGAATTAATTTCGTAGTTTGCACAAGTAATTAGTACGCTCATTATTCTCAAGAAGTTATGTTTACCGATGCATTAATTAGAACGAATGCATGAATGACCACTAAATTTCCATGAACTTGTACATGCATTGGTTAGTTTCCTCTTGACACTGCTTGTGTCGGGTGATCTAACGCACCTCGAAATCCAACATGTAATGGTACTACTACTAGTATAGTAGAATTGAGACTTATCAAATGGAAAAACGAATGTTTTTTAGATGAGCCCTATAAACCCTAGTGGGTACGTACTCCGTAAAAACAGATTGTTCCAAAACTAAGTCGCTCCCTTTCATGAATTCTGTAGTATACTCCTCCGTCGACGCTCCCTTTCATGAATTCTGTACTTCCTGTCGCCGACATGTGGGACATATAGCAACCGGGTTGACGTGTTAAGCACCAAATAACAGTGCAGAACAGCAGGGGGGACGCACCCCACTCGTACCAGCCCAGTAGTAGTAATGAGCAATGAGACGTCAAATCACAATGCTGCACCTTCCCAGACGGACGAAGCAACCATTATTTCACACTTCGGTTCGCCATCATCTCAAACCACGTAGTATTGCTTCTGCCTCAAGAGGGACACGCGCATCGCCTTGGTACATCATGACACGTGGGACCGCATGACAGGCCATGCTCCCCCGCCGATCGCTCGGTAAAATCACCTCATTTTTACTATACTTCCTCCATATCGGTTTACTACATGGCATGCACGTCGTTCTACGTTGAGAATTTAACTAGCTATATATGTGATGAACATCACTCTAGCCTTTTAAAAAATGTATACTTTTGTATAGTAGTACTATCGATGGATTGCGCCATGGAGCAAAAATTGAAATTAAAAAAAAGGTGGTACATATAGACAGCGCTCGTCGCCAAATTATGCATGTAGTACTATTGAAAAAGCTAGTACGTGATTAATTGGGGTGCTAAATTCTATTCAAGAAATACTAGTAGTATGTACATACTGAAGAGTTAAAGTAACGAGAAGAAACATAACATAGTTCTGCTGGGGGCTCAGCACAACACACCCCTCAAATTAAACTAACACACCTGAAATTAAACTATGCAACTAATCCGGTAGACACTGCATTAGAAGTTTAGAACCACCATGAGCAATGACACTGCCACCATACTCGGAGTCCTCGTCCACGTCCTCGACTTCGTCCTTGTCCCTCTTCCTCTTGGCCGATACTTCTTTGCTTGAACCACACACTTGGCTGTTGCTCTTCATCCAACCCTTGTAGATATTGAAACAAAGGTAGCCATCCATTGCAGCGTAGTGGATGTGGTCTATATCTAGTACATTCCGCTGCCATGCATGACGATGAAACGTGTAATGAGGTTTCTCCAGTTTACGGTACGAAGGATGAACCATGGCTCCTGCCAGGGTCAGCATTGAAGGCTGACGAGAGGGCACCAGCCGATTCTTCTGGAGGTCGAAGGGGTTGCCTACAACGAGGCCTATCAGACCCAGGACTTCTTTTGTCGTTCTTAAAGTCTATAGTAACGAATTTCACTGTTTTTTCCTTGAGGAAGTTCTTAAAATCCTGGCACTCAACGTTGGCATGGCATATGTGGTAGACCAAACAAACGTTATGTACGCAAACCTGGATCACGGCGGGCTTCTTCCTCTCTTCGTCCTTTAGATCCTTCTCTCGTCCCAGGACTGTGGTGTACTCAACATCTAGCCCAGCGACCCACTCATCATCTGAGTTTTCGAACATGCGTCTGAAGCGAGAAAGGCATCCTTTCACCGTCGCGGAAGAACGGGTGTAGATGACGTCGAACTCATCGTCGGTGATGGTTCTAACCTTGTACTCACCGCCGATCGTGGAGATTTGGGACGCCATGGATTTGAGAGGAGGGTTCGGATTAGTGGAACTGCCGTAATGTGAATGGACGGGACGGCTAGGAGCGAACCGCCGTAGTATTGAAGGACGTGCGGGGACGAGTAGGAGCGAACTGCCAGCGTGCGAACGACAGAGTAGTGGCTTTCCATTCTCCCATGATACGGGCTTCCGAGAGCCCTTGGATCTGAGATCGAACAGTTGCATGGCGTGATTCTAGACCTATGGGTGAATATCCCATCCTGGAGGGTTATTCTGCAAATTTTCAGCAACTTAGCATGCGACTGTTTGATCGCAGATCCAAGGGCTGCTAGCAGCCCGTATCATGATCGCGCCTACCACGACCGTCGCGCCCTTGGAGATTTAACATGGTGCGTTAGGCTATCTGATGTTGGCACGTCATACATAGTCATCACTTAGTCACTCATACTACAACAAGGTTGGCTATAAGGTTGGCTATAAGTGTAATTTTTTTACTCCTCTCTCTATCTCTTTCTTCGTACTCCCTCCGTCCCATAATATAAGAACGTTTTTGACACTAGTGTAGTGCCAAAAACGTTCTTATATTATGGGACACAGGGAATACTAGTATTTATTGCATTTGCCAAGGAGTTACCTGTTCCAATGAAATGGTGTTGCTAAGTTTGCTTCATTTAATTAGCTATAGACTCAAAATTGTCTTTTCACCTAGGTACACGCGCTTAGCACCGTTTCTTCCTTGGGTCACCAAACTAGTCTCTCTCTTCTTGATTAACTTGCCACATCAGACTTTATGCCTATGTGGCAAGCTTAAGCACTTGTAGGAGCAAGTAAAAGTAAGTACAATAGTGCGCTTTACATGGCATTTTTGCATATGTGGAGGAAAGAGAGGCAAGGAAAAAGTGGAGAAGTGGGCTCTCATGCAAGAGCCAGCCTCTACTACATGGTGGAGCATTGGGAGAGGCACCTGTATGGAGGTGGTCAGGAATCGGGAGACTCACGCCCGTCGTAGCACCGCAGTTAAAATGATAATGGCAAGTCAAATCACGGGGCCCCACCTGTCCAGCAGTAACTCGCTGTCAAATCACACAGCCCTACGTTTGCAGCAGCCTACTCCCTCATCTTCTCGCGTCTCTGTCGAACCGACTAGGCGGAACTGCCCCGCCTACCGCGCAGGAAAAGCCCCGCCCTCGACTTTTAAATACAACTACATCCGCTTAAGAATCCAATGATATACTTTTGGTGACATAGTAACTCATATTTAGTTAGTCAAATGGATGACCTAGAACTATGTGCAGGCCCTATAAACCGAGACGCCTAAAAATAAAAAAACCGAGATGGAGAGGGTAGTTCAGCACGTATCTTTTTAGATCAATATAGTCGGGATTCACCAAGGAGAAAAACCAAGTGGTAGGCTGCTCCTGTCGTGTTGGTGTAGCAACTCAAGCAGGGTCAGTCCGCACACGAAATGGCGACACACTTAACAGGACCCCTTTGGTCGACATGTGGCTCATCCACCGTCTTGTTCCACGTGCGATACACCAAATTACAGTTCGGAGCAGCGGTTGGAATTGGAGGCACCCCGGTCGTAGCGCCACAGTAGTAGAAAATGAGCGATGAGGGGTCAAATCACAAAGCCCCACCTTTCCCGCATTAAGCTGGACAGACGAAGCAACCATCATTTCACTCTAGGGCGCAAGAGCATAAAGAAAAGAGAAAACAATGATGCGTGCGGCAGCTACCTAGGGCACCCTAGGGTAGGGGTCTCCACTACAGGTCCTTTTTTTAAAGCACCTCCACTACAAATCGGCTTCTCCCTCGTCCTCTTGAAGAAAACGGATGATGAGTGCGGCGGTAGGGTTTGTAGGAGTACTACGGCGTGCGGGGCCACGTCGTAGTAAACGGGTTTGAGTCGATGACTTAAATATGTGTGGGCCGCTTGGTTTTACAGGAACGAGCAGTATTTTGGGTTCGGGGACCAGTGGAGATATACTACGTACAAAAAATTGTGGAGGTAGGTTCGACCGAAAGGCAATGATGCATGGGCCCTGCATTTTGATATACCCGGGGCCGCGTGAAATTTTCTACTCTACTCAAAACTAGTAAGGTACACATGTATTAAACGCATGAGATTTCGAAACCAAATTACGAATAAATACACACTATAGCATGTAAAGCTTTGAGTCATATATGCATGATGTAGATGTTCGTTTAGTTCTTATAGTTCATCTCATTCAAAATCAATTAGTTTTATAAAAATGTTAAGATTCATGGGGTTGTGCATTGTAAATCATAAAGTAAAAAACAAATAATGGCAATTCATTTAGAAAAAATAATCAATTATGATACAGAAGATTCTAGAACAAAGGAGAAGTGCTTGTGTTTTGAGGTTTGTGCATTATGCTTAAGTTCAACCATGGAGTCTTCTAAATTGTACATGTGGCAGATCTAGTGGAATGCTGATGATATCCAACGGCCAGTAGTGCTCGGATTTGCCTATCTCTGCACTGTCGGGTTAGCTTCATCCAGCGACCATCTTTCAAAGTTATTGGCACACTATATAGTTCTTGTGCCATAGTTGCATGTTTTGGAAAAAAGCTACTAGTGGGTTGTACTATCTATTTAGGAATAGAAGATGTATACATGGAAGTTGTAGGGAAAGAGATGACATGGAGCATCTCAATTCCTATGAGTAGGGATTGGAAAAGAGATGTCATTTGGTTCACATCATAGGAACTTTTCTATTGAATCTAGAGATGACATGTATCTCAATTCCTATGAGGAGGGATTAGAAAAGAGATGTAATTTGGTTCATATCATAGGAACTTTTCTATTGAATATAAGCTAATGTTTATTTTCCTTTGAAATTAAGGGAGTATAGAAATCCATTCATATGAACCAAGTGGCTCTAAAGCTATAGAAATGATATCATGTTTATTTCCTTTGAAATGTGGAGTATATGAATCTATTCCTATGAACCAATTCTCTCTAAAGGAAAAAAATCCTATAAAAATCATATCACATAGAGTTCCTATGATATTCCTCGACACTAAAGGATGCTTGAAATTGCTGCGGGTGATACGATGGTCTTTCTTTGTAGACTCCTCACCCATCTTTATAGTTACCTCTCGAAGATGAATGAAATGATATATACATGGTATTCTACATGTGCAATTTGGTACACGAAAACTCGGTAAAAGTTTGCGAGGTTTGAATTTTCAATAAAGCTATATGCACTGCATTTCAGAACGGAGGGAGCATACGGCAGTTGCTAACACTCACATGGAAGATTTGTTTGTAGGAGGAGTGGCTGTTCTGTTAAATGACATGGCAAAACTGACACTGTCGGATGCCGATCTAACGGTTCTTACGGCGTTCGTCAGGAAAAGGCTTGTGGTGAACGTTTGTCGGATAATGATTTATGGACACATGCATTGCATTGATACGTGCCCCCCTCTCTCTCATGCACACGCACCCTCACGAGTCACGACTCTCCCGAGTCCTCTCGCAGACTCGCACGTCGCACCCACCGTCTATCTGCAGGTAGACGTCACACACATATGTGCTCTTCACACCCTACCCTCAGAACTTCTAAAAAACAAAAGATGGCGCACACATTTTATTTTAGCTCACACGTCACACACTTATACTATTACTCTTGCGGCGAACGTTCTTTGGGCATAGTATATTGTACTCTCACGAAGAGAAGCGGTGCACGCATGCACTAGTTCTCTCACACCCACTCACGGATACACGTAGGAGCGCATTTTTTTGAAGCTGGTACAACAAAATCACTCCACTATATATAAAAGCAGGAGCCTTAGCGCTTGCTTTACTTGGGTTCCTCTCGTTCACTCTCTCATGCTCTCCAGATCTAAGCAACACATATGCGGCCACACTCTCTCTCAGCTCACGGCTGGTCACAAATCTGGCCGGATAACCTCGACCAGGGCAGAGGTGTAGGTGCATCGTTCACGCAGTCATCGGCGGCGAGGGAGGAGACCAACGGCTGCCCGCGCGTCCCGATCGGCGGTAGTGCCATTCTCTCCGAGAGAGCACCGGCTTGGGAGGGCCTCCGACCCCTTCTTCCTCCCTGCGGTATTGTGGCCAAGATGCGGCCTCCCGACGCCGTCTTTGCCACATGCCGACGACCCTCAGGTATATATTCCTTCGAAACCTACCTTGCTCTACTGCCCCAGCTCCCTTCGTGTGGATCCTTTTCTACTTTCGTCCGCTGTTCCAAAGCCACCTAGACTTCTACTATTATTAGAAGTAAAGCTAGTTCATACAGTCGACTCAAAGCATTGGTTCAAACAGGGAAGAAAGTGGGAAAGCTGTAACATGAATCTAGGACTTGGTTCTAAGAGGAAACGGGGGAAAGTAGTAATATCTGTCATTGTTTAAATAACCGTATTTCGTATTTGCGCAAACAGGGATGTCTGTCTCCGTATCATTTCTATCCGGGCAATCAAAAGCACACACCTCAGTTTTTGTACAACTACGCAAAATGAGATGGCTATCCCTCGTTGCCGTTGTCTAACCTCCCGTATTCAAGGTATCCCTACATTGGTACTAGTAACTAAGGTAGAATAACCAACGCAATCTAAAAGAAGCTGATTCGTACGTTTTACTTCCTCATTGCAGTGCAGGGATGAGCAAAAACAACTGCATCCTAGTCTGGAATGCACTTTCTACCAGTTCATCCATGGACCGAGGACTAGCTGGCACGGCTGCACGGCGGTTTTTTGGACAGGTGCGCGGACAAGAGGCATTGTGGTCTGCTTATTTCTGCAAATAGCGGTGCTTCAATTTAGTGGAATGCACAAGCATTTCAGCTGGTCAGTACACTGCATGGTTCAGTTCAGCATTCCAGCTGAGACCACAATTATAATTGGTTATTCTGGAATGAGAGAACCTAACCCTGAATGGTGGCAACAAGAAAAAACCAGAGTGAACTCCAGGAAATTTAAGCCTGCCGGGAGGCCCTTTGCTCAGAGAAGCCTTTCTTGTTTTTTCCCGATTTGTAAACCTTCTCACAGCTTTGTCTTTTGCTGTGAACTAGTATATGTTTGTTATGTTCTATGAATCATTGAGATGTATAAAATTGCTGAACTTATGCTTTTCAAGTTTTTTATGAAGACGAGTTTAATGTGAGTGTTCCACATGAGCGCTGGACTAGCGTGTGAAGGTTTGGAATTTATTACATTGTGGCCTCAATTAACTGCATGAACCACTGTAACAAGATACATAGTTGATTATATGTCAGACAGCAGATTGTTGATTGTTAGCTGGTCGATAGCCTAGTGTTGAAGCGAGCTGAGCCAATGTGCCGTGTTTTGCACAACTGCTTACAAGTGGGGTAGCACCAACATTGTTTACAAGTACTTATGTATATGTCAGCGCACGGTTCTCGAACGAGTGCTCTATTTCATCAAAACGCACACTGCTCGTATGATAAACCGTGACAACTTATGTCTTACCATGCCATATTCATGAAAAAACTAGTGAGGACGCATCTGTTTCGGCAACAATTACGATGGTTCTCACATGATTCACGGGCACACAAAAGTAGCAGCAGTTCCCATAGATGGATTCAAACAGAGTACTAGCCCCAGAGGGGTCGATAATAGGCAAGGTTTGGATAATTAGACACAATCCAAACTACTATTAAACACTAGCTGGGGTAACTATTTCATGCCTCGATCTAATTTGGGATGGACACAAGACGGACCTTGCCATGAACATCATCGAGGACGTCCCGCAGCAGCTCAATCCTGTGAACCTTCATGAAGACAACCTTGTGGCCTTGCCACTGATAAACTTGTTTGTGGAGGCATGCCACATCATCTTCCTGCGTAAGCTTGACAAGAACAGTATGCCTCACAGAGTAGCTTTGAACTTCTTGTGCTTCAGTACACCCTGGACAACACGCCTGACAACAGTGAGGCTGGAATACAACTCTTCATTGGTATAACCGCAAATGGCTTCCAGGATCCAACAACCTAAGAACTTTGTTTTCCCAGTGCGTATATTCAGGTCGTCCGCCTCATAGCGAGTGACATGTACAACCACACAATCCTTGTCTGCATCAGGGCTCTAATTGAAACAGAAACAAATTCTGAATTACTTTTCAGTATAAGAAACCCAAGTTATTTAAACCACTATGTATAGCTTGGCATCGAAGCTAATAAAATTTTGCATTATTAATCACCACATACTTCCTTTTCTAAAAAAAATCACCACATACTTACATGAAAAACCAAAATCGAGATCGGCAAAGAAGGAAATCACCTTGG
>NC_057799.1:477866333-477874294 GCF_018294505.1 Triticum aestivum
GGCGTTGACCATCTCAGTAGTGGCTGTGAGCGTATCTGGGGTCAGCTCGGTGGTTGCCTCCATCTTCTTGGAGCTCTCTGTCTCGTGGGGATCAGCCTCCCGCGTCTGCTCCAATATCGGCAGATCTTTGCCTGGTTCTCCCTGGTCCATCATGAAACTGACGAATACTAGGAGACCACTGAAAGGAAAACACAATCGCAATGACAATGAAACAAAAAAGAGAGTGAGGATCGGTTACTGCTTTGCAAAAGTTCTTTTTTCTCTGAACGAAAATATACCAACATCACGGATCCGCTTACCTTCCCTTCGTTCGGAGAGAAGAACAGTGGCAGATGCGAGTGTTGCCTTTCTTGAAGACGGTGAGGGAGAAGGATAGTCTGAGGGAGAAGGGGATTCAGCGAAGAGTGAAATGATGGTTGCTTCGTCCGTCAAACTTAGACTGCGGGGAGGTGGGGTTTTGTGATACGACGGCTCGTTACTGCTGCGCTACGACCGGGGTGACTCTCCGCCTGCATACTGCCTTCTAATTTGGTGGATGGCATTTGGGCCCGCGCGCTGCATGGCCCGCATGTCGGTGAACAAAAGTATAACGGCATTCAGTAGAGGGAGACGTTTCAGTGACCTAGGAGGAGCCAGAAGCGGTAGAGTGTCTCCACTGTACTAGTAGTAATTGTTTTTCTGGGTAGCTGTAGAGTGTCTCCACTTTACTAGTAGTAATTGTTTCTCTGGGCCCAAGACAAAACAGCCCATCCACACTAGTAAATAGTAAAATCTATTCAAAAGCCCATCCACACTGGGTGCTCTTCTTCCTCCTCTCTCCCACCCACCTCACGTCAGCTCGCTCCACTCGTACCCCGAAATTCCTCACCTCACTCCTACAGAAAACCTCAGCTCCCCTTCTTCCTCACTCCTACAGAAAACCCCCAGCTCCCCTTCTTATTCACTCGCACTACAACTAGGCTCGTCATTTGTTACTCTGCTCAAATCCGTGAGAGCGACGCGACACCCTCGAGGAAAATGGATTTGGCTAATCCCAGCGCCAAGAAGACGAGGCTCCCGCCAGCGGCGACGCCTATTGTAGATCCCGCACCCGGCAGCGCGGGGAGAAGCAGCGACCCCGCGCCCACCGGATCCTAGGAACCCGTAGAATCTCGGGTGGACCGCATCAGCGATCTCCCGTACGCCGTCCTTGGGGAGATCATCTTGCTTCTCCCCACCAAGAATTGCTGCCGCACCCAAGTCCTCTCAATTCGGTGGCGCCCTCTATGGCGCGTCGTGCCCCTTAATCTCGACTATCGTCAGCTATCTCTCTTCAATGATTTTGAAATCCCCAGAGCCATCATCTCCTCCCACCAGGTCTCCATTCAAAGCCTCTGCATCCCGTCATGCTACCTGAGCAAGCATACTATGCCCTGCACGGTGGACGCCTGGCTGAAATCCCCTGAATTCACCGAACTACAACTGCTTGAGTTCTACTATTCCCCTAGAAATCACATACCACATACCGAACGCCATGAACTTGTGCCCTCAACACCGATGTCCATCTCGCGGTTTTCATCCTCTCTCCACACCGCCACCTTTGCGCTGTGCTACCTACCGGACAATCTGGTACTAAACCTTCGACTCCCATTTCTCAAGAAACTTTCACTTGTGTGGGTTCGTATATCGGAGGCCTCATTGCACAGCATCATCCACTCCAGTTGCCCTACGCTGCAGTGCTTGGTGCTTTTTTTCACAGTTAGAATTGGTTGTCTCCAAATAAAGTCGCCTAACCTTGTAAGAATTGGAATTTCTTTTGTCGGAAGGCAGCTCATCATCCAAGATGCCCCTTCACTTCAAAGGTTGATCCTTGATTCTAGTTATTCACCATTGCAAATAACCATCCTCTCTGCGCCTAAACTGGGACCTTGGGTGTAATACATGATCTCTGTGCTCATTTCAATATGGTGTTTGGCTCCACAGTTCTTCAGGTACTTTATATTATCATCTACACTTGTAACCATAAGCTGCATTTTAAATTTCTGCGCATAATTTATATATCATCTTGGAGTACACATTTTGTACTAAAATTATGTTCTATGCTCAATGAAGAGTTTCTCCATGGATGGCCTATCAATGGTGCTGGATTCTATCAAGATCTTATATATCCAAATGAATAGTTTTGATCTGAACAAGATTATTGGCTTGCTGCAATGCTTTCCATGTCTGGAGAAGTTGTATATAAAGAGATAATTTCACGCACATTGGAAGCCCGCATATAGTGTACTAGAATTAATCGTTCAGCTGTTGCTCTTTCGACACTCTTCTTTTAGACCTTAACTGTTTTCAATCTTCATGTCTATTTAGGCAACAGGACGGGGTAAGAAAGTTATAACCAATCGGTGGATTCATAAGCATCAGGATTTTCTCACTTCTCATGAGATTTGATTGAAGACAATAACGCTAGAACGATATGTAGCCAACCGTGCAAACACAAGATTTGTCACATTCTTCCTGCTGAATGCGAGTTTACTATTGTCCATCAGGCTTAAGTTTATCAGTAGCATGGTTTTGACGGATGGGTATGTCAAAGTGCAAAAAAAGGAGTTTCAGGTGGGAAAAAGAGCTTCTGAACATGCCAGGCTTCTATTTACAACAAATTGTGGTCATAATCCAGTAAATTTTACGACCCAGGATGTTCATTCTATGGACCTGACCGATCCATTTGACTGTGACTGCTGAAAACTGTGCTGGAGTTAGATGTTGTTGCCCTTTTCAATCTGGTTTTTTTCTAAACCTGATGAACAATTAACCCTCATGCTTTTGTATAGTTTGTAAGCTGGAGTTAGATGTTCCTTCCCTTTTCAACTCGGCTGTGACTGTCATATTTTCTTTGAAACAAGGCAAATGGCTTGCCATTCGTTTAATTTAGAGTGAAATATTGTAACAAATCCCAACCAAGGGAAATAACATCACTCTCGCCGGCTGCTTGAGCTCACTGTGCATTACAGAAGGCAAGTGATTAGCCCCCACCAGCACCCACAAACTTATTTCGAACTAGCACATCAAATGGGCTGTAAATTTTCATAGGAAAGGCTGCACGACCGTGACAGATTTGGATTCTGACATTTGGGACCCGTGAGGAAATAGCCTATCCAAGGTGGTGTCGACTTACTAGCCAGTCAACAAACGATTCTGCCTACCAGCCGTTGGATTGACATCCAACATCTGTCGTGTATCTTCTATCTCTTGTCTTCTTCTTCCTCTAGCCGCCCAAACCAAACCACCTGTCGGCTCCGCCTGCTCCCGCCTCCCATGGCTGGCTACGCCCCCGCTGCCCTACCGTACGTACTCTCCAACGTTGGCCAGTCCCTCCCTCTATTCCCCCACACGTCCTGTTATTCTCCGGCGACGTCAGCCCCAACACGCATCAGCGCCCGAACCAGTCAACCCTCGTACTCCCCTCCGCCTGCGACTGGACCGGCGCATCTTCAACGGCTCCTGTTCGTTCCGTCCGAGGCCTCGCCGTCGTCCTCCGCCTTGCGGCCTTGGTTCGCTCGCCGTGCGTGATGCGCCGCCCTCTTGCGTTTCAACGTGGTCAACAACAGAGAGGAACAAGGAGATGACTGTACGTGGAGAGGATGACAGTAGGCACCCACCAGCGTCATGGCAGTACGCAAGCAAGTGCCTCTATAGTACAAGCCCAAAAATATGGTTCCTCCTAATGGTTGGACATCTGAGGCTCACGCCATTGTCAACGTAGTCAATAAACGAGAGAATTACACTACGAGCGGCTGACACCAGGGACCCAGCAAGTCGCGCAGTTTTTTTTTGAGGAACAAGCAGTTGTTATTTATATTAGTTTTAGCGACGGATCAGGGTAACAACGGGGCTGTGCGGGGGCTGTGGCCCATCTAGCCAGGGTTTTATTTATGTTTACCACATCATGAGCCTAGTTGTGTTTTCTTCTTGCTGAAAATGGCTAGCCTAGTTCTATTTTTTTTAAAGAAATACCCAAACAAGGCCTACTTGCTTTATCGGCCCTGCTGGGCTGCAAATCTTTCAAGACGAGGAGAGTTTCATTTGGTTTGCCCAGAAATGGGTTGTACATTTTTAAAACACATCAAACCGGGAATTAGTTTCAAAATTTTTCATTACAAGATCTTAAATTCCATTGATTTTTATGCGTGGACAATTAGTTGGATTTTATATTTATATAAATTATTTTTCAAAATAGTTTGAGTGTGAATCGATATTTCTTGATTAAAAACAGTTGACCGCACCGAAATATGCAAAATTTCGTATACTTTTTAACCGTGGCCACAATATGGGGTGTAATGCTAACAAAAAGAAGATGGGCTCCAAAAAAATTCTTAAGAATTAGCAAATGGGCTGTACATTATTAGAAATAATGGCAGATGGGATGTATGCTGTTTTCCACAGATTTGAGGCTGACTTGTGCACCTACTACAGGTTGACGCGTATGCTTTCATAAAAAAAATGTTGACGCACACGCAATGCCCTGTCAACTTAGTCAACACACGGGAGCAGTGACTGTTGGATGTCCATCCAACGGCTGTCATGCTTCTTCAATCTCTGCTCTTCATGCTCCAGCCGCTCAAACAAGCGCCGGCGGGACTGCCTGCTCCCTCCTCCCGCGGCCGGCTATCCTGCCGCGCAGGCCTCACGGCCCCACCGTACTCCCATCACTGGCCTAGCCATCCCTCTACTCTCCGGCGACGGCAGCCGAACTAGTAACCCTCATACTCCTCCGCGTGGGAAACAACTGCCGAGTATTCCCTGGCTCCGTGTCGTTCCCTTCCTAGGCCTCGCCGTCGTCCACCGCCCTGGTGCTCTCGGCGCGGCCTGGTCAATGTGGTCAATGAACGACATCCATCGGAAGTGGATTGTACGTGGAGAGGCTGACAGCTGGGTCCACGACCGCACGCAAGGAAATGCCTCCTTATTACGCACAAAATAATGATTCCTCCACCTGACAGCTAGGATCCACAGGAAGGGCCTCTGTATTTCGTGAAAAAAATGTTCCCCCCGCTGACAGGTCGGACCCACCAGCTATATCTTCGCACGCAAGGAAGTGCCTCCTTATTACGCCCAAAAAATGAATACCCCCTGCTAGCTGGGACCCACCATATTGTTGGGCTGACTTGTAGGCCTACTAAGTTGACGGGGACGGAGGGCTTTGTCAACTTAGTCAATACTGCAGTGACCGTATGATGTCCATCCAACGGCCATAGTGCTTCTTCAACCTCTGGTCTTCTTGCTCCAGCCGCCCAAAGCAGCGCCGTCGTGCCGCCTGCGCCTGCCTCCCGTGGCCGGCTGTGCTACCGCGTAGGCCTCACCGCTCCCATACTACTCCCACCACTGGCCAGGCCATCCCTCCACTCACCCACACCCCCTGTTATTCTACGGCGACGGCAGCCTCACACCGCAGTCGAACCAGTGAACGCTCGTACTCCTCTCCGTGTGGGCATCCACTGCCGCGTCCTGCCCGGCTCCGTGTCGTCCCCTTCCAAGGCCTCGCCGTCGTCCACCGCCGTGCTGCTCTCGACGCGGCATGGTCAATGTGGTCAACGACCGACTTCCATCGGAAGAGTACTATACGCTGAGAGGCTGACAGCTGGGTCCACGGTAGCCGCAAGGAAGTGCCTCCTTATTACGCGGAAAATAATTATTCCTCCACCTGACAGCGGGGACCCACCGAACGGGCCACCAGTATTTTGTGAAAAAATTCGTTTCCCCTGACTACTGGGACCCACCAGACGGGCCACCGTATTTCACGAAAAAAACGTTCCCCCCGCTGTCAGCTCGGACCCACCGGAAGTGCCTCCTTATTACGCACAAAAAAATGAATACTCCCCCGGCTAGCTGGGACCCACCTTGGTGGGAGGCTGACTTGTGGGCCTACTAAGTTGACGGGGATGAAGGGCTTTGTCGACTTAGTCAATATGAATGATTCTAGCTCCAGTTACCGTACGATGTCCATCCAACGGCCGTAGTGCTTCTTCAACCTCTGGTCTTCTTGCTCCAGCCGCCCAAAGAAGCGCCGGTCGTGCCGCATGCTCCTGCCTCCCGTGGCCGGCTGTGCTGCCGCAGAGGCCCCACCGCCCCCTACTATTCCCACCGCTGGCCAGGCCCTCTGGCGATGGCAGCCTCACACCGCAGTCGAACCAGTGAACCCTCGTACTCCTCTCCGCGCGGGCTTCCACTGCCTCGTCTTCCCCGGCTCCGTGTAGTCCCCTTCCTAGGCCTCGCCGTCGTCCACCACCGTGGTGCTCTCCGCGCGGCGTGGTCAACGTGGTCAAGGAACGACTTCCATCGGAAGAGTACTGTACATGGAGAGGCTGACAGCTGGGTCCACGGCCATAGCCCAGTTTTTTTATGATTTGCCAAGTAAGTCGCTTGTCAGGCCTATTGGGCTGCAAATCTTTCAAGACGAGGAGAGCTTTCATTCGGCTGGCCGAGAAAATGGCCCATCAGTAATGAGAAATGGGCTGTACATTTTTAAAACACATCAAACCGGCAATTAGTTTCAAATATCTTTTTTTTCATTTCAAGATTTTAAATTACATTAATTTTTATGCGTGGAGAATTTGTTGGATTTTATATTGATATACATTTATTTTTAAATTCAGTTTGAATGTGAGTCGAAATTTCGGGATTAAAAACAGTTCGGACCGCACCGAAATATGCAAAAATTTCGTATAATTTTTTAACTGTGGCCACAATATGGGCTGTAATGCTAACAAAAAGAATATGGGCTCCAAAAAAACCCTTAAGAATTAGCAAATGGGCTGTAAATTATTAGAAATAATGGCTGATGGGATGTATGCTGTTTTCCACAGATTTGAGGCTTTCCTAAAAAAATGGTTGACGCACAAGCACTAACTGCTGGATGTCCATCCAACGGCCGTCGTGCTTCTTCAATCTCTGCTCTTCCTGCTCCAGCCGCTCAAACAAGCGCCGGCGGGACTGCCTGCCCCCTCCTCCCCGCGGCCGGCTGTGCTGCCGTGCAGGCCTGACCGCCCCATCGTACTCCCATCGCTGGCCTAGCCATCCCTCTACTCACCCACACCTGCTGTTATTCTCCGGCGACGACAGACGAACCAGTAAACCCTCGTACAGTCATACTCCCCTCCGCGTTGGAAACAACTGCCGAGTCTTCCCTGCCTCCGTGTCGTCCCCTTCCTAGGCCTCGCCGTCGTCCACCGGACGGGCCACCGTATTCGCAGGCAAGGAAGTGCGTCCGGGCAAAAAAAACAAAACGATTCGCCCCCTGACTGCTGGGACCCACCAGCTACATCTTCGCACGCAAGGAAGTTCCTAACATTCGGGACCCACCTGGTCGAAGCGTACGTAGCGTTGTCATTCTGGTCGCGAACGTGTACGTACATATATACTGGTGGATGTAGAGGCGCGCACGTGTCGTAGTAGAGGCGCGCACGTAGCATGTACACGTACGTACAGCGGCCAGGGTGCAAGAAAGAAAATACGGCCACGTATGTGTACATACGGGCGGGGTATCGAACGCCTACTCGCGCATACGTGCGGCTAGGGGTCGTTGACATGGCTGGGTCGGAACGGAGAAACAGCGTCGTCGTCGTGTTCATGGGGAGGCAACGGAATGCGTCGTGTTCATGGGGAGGCAACGGAATGCATCGTGTTCATCGGGAGGCAGCGGAATGCGTCGTGTTCATCGGGAGGCAACGGAACGCGTGGGAGCCAACCGGCTGGGTCGGAACGGAATGCGTGGTCGTGTTCATCGGGAGGGCTTGGACGGAACAGGCGATGGAAACGAGGCCTGGCGTACCGCAGAACGGGGGAAATGGCCTTGTGTTCGACCAGCCACGTTCGAAACGGGATCCTGTTCATCGGGAGGGGTCTGGCGTACCGCAAAATGGACGAAAAGGACCTCCTACGGTCGAAACGGGGGTCCTGTTGATCGGGAGGGGTGTGGCGTACCG
>NC_057799.1:477874869-477903127 GCF_018294505.1 Triticum aestivum
GTTCATCCAATTGATCGGCTTCAGTTAGCAGCAGTAGCGAATGAATCGCTCGATCGGGTTCAGTTAACAACCATCGAACGATCGCTCGGGTTCAGTAACGCGTAGCTTGCAGTGCAATTGCTCGGGTTCAGTTAGAGCCAATGCCTCGCACACACGCGCGTACGTGTACGAGAGAAACGCGCATCGCTCGGCCCCCGACCTCCCACCGTAACCGGGAACGCCCTGAAATTTTCCTCCCCCTCGCTTCTACCATGGTTTTTTCCGTCATGGACGGCCCAAAGAATGTCATGCAGCTGCGTCTCCGGCCCGCCCAGGACGAAAAGCCCATTTTCTGTCATGATTTTTTGTCATAGAAGTAGGAGCCCACCACATCTATGATGATACTGGGTTTTGTCACAATTATCGTCATAGAAGTGTCATATGTATGAAAGAATTTTTTTTCGTTCGGCCCAAAATGTCACGGATGTGTCTTTTTTTTGTAGTGTATGGTCATCACCGGGAGTGGTCCCGATTATTGTCACTTCGGGGTTGCCGGATCATAACACATAATAGGTGACTATAGACTTGCAAGATAGGATCAAGAACTCACATATATTCATGAAAACATAATAGGTTCAGATCTGAAATCACTGCACTCGGGCCCTAGTGACAAGCATTAAGCATAGTAAAGTCATAGCAACATCAATCTCAGAACATAGTGGATACTAGGGATCAAACCCTAACAAAACTAACTCGATTACATGATAAATCTCATCCAACCCATCACTGTCCAGCGAGCCTACGATGGAATTACTCACGCACGGCGGTGAGCATCATGAAATTTGTGATGGAGGATGGTTAATGATGACGACGACGACGGATTCCCCTCTCCGGAGCCCCGAACGGACTCCAGATCAACCCTCTCGAGAGAGATTAGGGCTTGGCGGCAGCTCGGTATCGTAAAACATGATGAATCCTTCTCTCTGATTTTTTTCTCCCTGAACGTGAATATATAGAGTTGGAGTTGAGGTCGGTGGAGCTCCAGGGGGCCCACGAGGCAGGGGGGCAGGCGTGCCTCCCACCCTCGTGGATAGGGTGTGGGCCCCTTGGCCTTGATTCTTTCGCTAGTATTTTTTATTATTTCCAAAAATAATCTCCGTGAAGTTTCAGGTCATTCCGAGAACTTTTGTTTCTGCACAAAAATAACACCATGGCAATTCTGCTAAAAATAGCGTCAGTCCGGGTTAGTTCCATTCAAATCATGCAAATTAGAGTCCAAAACAAGGGCAAAAGTGTTTGGAAAAGTAGATACGTTGGAGACGTATCAACTAGAAAAGAGTCTTGATGACCCACAAGTATAGGGGATCTATCGTAGTCCTTTCGATAAGTAAGAGTGTCGAACCCAACAAGGAGCAGAAGGAAATGATAATCAGTTTTCAGTAAGGTATTCTCTGCAAGCACTGAAATTATCGGTAATATATAGTTTTGTGATAAGGTAATTTGTAACGGGTAACAAGTAACAAGCGTAAATAAAGTGCAGCAAGATGGCCCAATCCTTTTTGTAGCAAAGGACAAGCCTGGACAATTTCTTATATGAAGGAAAGCGCTCCCGAGGACACATGGGAATTATCGTCAAGCTAGTTTTCATCACGTTCATATGATTCGCGTTCGGTACTTTGATAATTTGATATGTGGGTGGACCGGTGCTTGGGTGTTGTCCTTACTTGGACAAGCATCCCACTTATGATTAACTCCTATTGCAAGCAGCTAGAACTACGAAAGAAGTATTAAGGTAAACCTAACCATAGCATCACTACTACAAAAACAGCTATAGCCAATATGGACACTAATGGCGCACACCATGTGTTGGTGCGCCATTAGTGTGCAAATACTAATGGCGCACCACATCCATGGTGCGCCATTAGTAATTTTTTTTTAATTTTTTCAAAACTACTAATGGCGCACCGTGGGATGGTGCGCCATTACTAGTTCAACTAGTAATGGCGCACCATCCCACGGTGCGCCATTAGTAATTATGTTTCAATTTTTTTTCATTTTTTTTAACTACTAATGGCGCACCGAATGCACCCCCCTGGACCGCCTTTTCAGTTAAAAAAAAAGAAAAAGAAAAATGATGGAAATGTCAAAAAAATAAAAGAAAATAAGTTTCCCATGTGATATGTGGTCTAGTTGTTGGGAAAATTTACAAATATGAATTTCGACTTTATTTGCAAAATCTCTCTGGAATTTGTAAAATGGGCATAGCATACGAACTCGGATTAAAAAGTTTTATATATGAAAAATCATCTACTCGAAAAGTTACATAAGAATTTAACCGGGGCTTTCAAGATATAGACGCAAAAAAGTTCAAAAAATTTCAAACTTACTAGTGGCGCACCGTTTGCTAGGTGCGCCACTAGTAACAGAAAAAAATATTGGTTTTGAATTTTTTTTTTGAATTTTTTTTTCAAAAAATGATTCATAATATGACAGGGAAGTTTGAAATATTTTTCAAAATTTCATCATACTCATGAATATGAACAAAGTCCAAGACATCAACAAGGTTTAATAAGATTGATATGATAAATATATCAACAAGTGGCTGTTAAGTGAGGTGGTGCTAGGGTTGGATAGAACTGCGAAGTTAAGCGTGCTCGGGCTGGAGTAGTGTGAGGATGGGTGACCTTCCGGGAACTTTGACCACTTAGTGCGATTTTACTTGAGATTAAGCATATTGACCCGAGATTAAGAAAAAAATGAAAAAAAATTTGAAAAAAAAAATTTTAGAAATTTTTTTCGAATTTTTTTTGAAAAAAATATTTCTGAAAAAATATTTGAAAAAACAATTGTTACTAATGGCGCACTTCTATGTTTTGCGCCATTACTAAGTCAGATAGTAATGGCGCACCGTAGCCTATACTAATGGCGCACCACTGGTGCGCCATTAGTAAAAAATACTACTGGCGTGGTACTAGTGGCGCACCAGTAGTGCGCCATTAGTAGCCAAAACTGGTGCGCCACTAGTAGGCCTTTTCCTAGTAGTGCATGAAACATATGGATCCAAATCAGCCCCTTATGAAGCAACGCATAAACTAGGGTTTAAGCTTCTGTCACTCTAGCAACCCATCATCTACTTATTACTTCCCAATGCCTTCCTCTAGGCCCAAATAATGGTGAAGTGTCATGTAGTCGACGTTCACATAACACCACTAGAGGAGAGACAACATACATCTCATCAAAATATCGAACGAATACCAAATTCACATGACTACTAATAGCAAGACTTCTCCCATGTCCTCAGGAACAAACGTAACTACTCACAAAGCATATTCATGTTCATAATCAGAGGGGTATTAATATGCATAATGGATCTGAACATATGATCTTCCACCAAATAAACCAACTAGCATCAACTACAAGGAGTAATCAACACTACTAGTAACCCACAGGTACCAATCTGAGGCTTTGGGACAAAGATTGGATAAAAGAGATGAACTAGGGTTTTAGAGGAGATGGTTCTGGTGAAGATGTTGATGGAGATTGACTCCCCTCCCGATGAGAGGATCGTTGGTGATGACGATATGGCGATGATTTCCCCCTCCCGGAGGGAAGTTTCCCCGGCAGAACAACTCTGCCGGAGCCCTAGATTGGTTCCGCCAAAGTTCCGCCTTGTGGCGGCGGAGTTTCTACCCGAAAGCTTGCTTATGATTTTTCCTCGTATGAAAGACTTCATATAGCAGAAGATGGGTACCGGAGGCCTGCCAGGGGGCCCACGAGGCAGGGGCGCGCCCAGGGGGGTAGGGCGCCCCCCACCCTCATGGCCAGGATGTGGGCCCCCTCTGGTATTTTCTTCGCTCGGTTTTTTATTATTTCCAAAAATGACTTCCATGGAGTTTCAGGACTTTTGGAGTTGTGCAGAATAGGTCTATAATATTTGCTCCTTTTCCAGCCCAGAATTCCAGCTACCGGCATTCTCCCTCTTCGTGTAAACCTTGCAAAATAAGAGAGAATAGGCATAAGTATTGTGACATAATGTGTAATAACAGCCCATAATGCAATAAATATCGATATAAAAGCATGATGCAAAATGGACGTATCAGTGATCATGACGGTGCTTTGGACATGGAGATCAAAGGCACAAGATGATGATGGCCATATCATATCACTTATATTGATTGCATGTGATGTTTATCCTTTATGCATCTTATTCTGCTTTGATTGACGGTAGCATTATAAGATGATCTCTCACTAAAATTTCAAGGTACAAGTGTTCTCCCTGAGTATGCACCGTTGCCGAAGTTTGTCGTGCCGAGACACCACGCGATGATCGGGTGTGATAAGCTCCACATTCTTATACAACGGGTGCAAGCCAGTTTTGCACACGCAGAATACTCGGGTTAAACTTGACGAGCCTAGCATATGCAGATATGGTCTTGGAACACTGAGACCGAAAGGTCGAACGTGAATCATATAGTAGATATGATAAACATAGTGATGTTCACCATTGAAAACTACTCCATTTCGCGTGATGATCGGTTATGGTTTAGTTTATTTGGATCACATGATCACTTAGATGATAAGAGAGATGTCTATCTAAGTGGGAGTTCTTAAGTAATACGATTAACTGAACTTAAATTTATCATGAACTTAGTACCTGATAGTATTTTGCTTGTCTATGTTGTCGTAGATAGATGGCATGTGCTGTTGTTCCGTTGAATTCTAATGCGTTCCTTGAGAAAGCAAAGTTGAAAGATGATGGTAGAAATTACACGGACTGGGTCCCTAACTTGAGGGTTATCCTCATTGCTGCACAGAAGAATTACGTCCTGGAAGCACCGCTGGGTGCCAGGCCTGCTGCAGATGCTACTGATGACGTTAAGAACGCCTGGCAGAGCAAAGCTGATGACTACTCGATAGTTCAGTGTGCCATTCTTCACGGCTTAGAACCGGGACATCAACGATGTTTTGAACGTCATGGAGCATATGAGATGTTCCAGGAGTTGAAGTTAATATTTCAAGCAAATGCCCGGACTGAGAGATATGAAGTCTCCAATAAGTTCTACCGCTGCAAAATGGAGGAGAATAGTTCTGTCAGTGAACATATACTCAAAATGTGTGGGTATAATAATCACTTGATTCAACTGGGAGTTAATCTTCCAGATGATAGTGTCATTGACAGAATTCTTCAATCACTGCCACCAAGCTACAAGAGCTTCGTGATGAACTATAATATGCAAGGGATGGATAAGACAATTCCCGAGCTCTTCGCAATGCTAAAGGCTGTGGAGGTAGAAATCAAGAAGGAGCATCAAGTGTTGATGGACAAAAAGACCACCAATTTCAAGAAAAAGGGTAAAGGGAAGAAGAAGGGGAACTTCAAGAAGAACAACAAACAAGTTGCTACTCAGGAGAAGAAAACTAAGTCTGGAACTAAGCCTAAGACTGAGTGCTTCTACTGCAAGCAGACTGGTCACTGGAAGCGGAACTGCCCCAAGTATTTGGCAGATAAGAAGGATGGCAAGGTGAACAAAGGTATATGTGATATAAATGTTATTGATGTGTACCTTACTAAAGCTCGTAGTAACACCTGGGTATTTGATACTGGTTCTATTGCTAATATTTGCATCTCGAAACAGGGACTATAGATTGAGCGAAGATTGGCTAAGGACGAGGTGACGATGCGCGTGGGAAATGATTCCAATGTTGATGTGATCGCCGTCGGCACGCTACCTCGACATCTACCTTCGTGATTAATTTTAGATCTGAATAATTTTTATTTGGTGCCAGCGTTAAGCATGAACATTATATCTGGATCTTGTTTGATGCGAGACGGTTATTCATTTAAATATGAGAATACTGGTTGTTCTATTTATATGAGTAATATCTTTTATGGTCATGCACCCTTGAAGAGTGGTCTATTTGTGTTGAATCTCGATAGTAGTAATACACATATCCATAATGTTGAAACCAAAAGATGCAGAGTTGATAATGATAGTGCAACTTGTTTGTGGCACTGCCGTTTGGGTCATATTGGTGTAAAGCGCATGAAGAAATTCCATACTGATGGACGTTTGGAATCACTTGATTATGAATCACTTGGCACTTGCGAACCATGCTTCATGGGCAAGATGACTAAAACGCCATTCTCCGGAACTATGGAGCGAGCAACAGATTTGTTAGAAATCATACATACTGATGTATGTGGTCCGATGAATGTTGAGGCTAGCGGCGGGTATCGTTATTTTCTCACCTTCACAGATGATTTGAGCAGATATGGGTATATCTACGTAATGAAGCATAAGTCTGAAACATTTGAAAAGTTCAAAGAATTTCAGAGTGAAGTGGAAAATCATCATAACAAGAAAATAAAGTTTCTACGATCTGATCATGGAAGAGAATATTTGAGTTACGAGTTTGGTCTTCATTTGAAACAATGCGGAATAGTTTCGCAACTCACGCCACCTGGAACTCCACAGCGTAATGGTGTGTCCGAACGTCATAATCGTACTTTACTAGATATGGTGCGATCTATGATGTCTCTTGCTAATTTACCACTATCGTTTTGGGGTTATGCTTTAGAGACGGCTGCATTCACGTTAAATAGGGCACCATCGAAATCCATTGAGATGACGCCTTATGAACTGTGTTTTGGCAAGAAACCAAAGTTGTCGTTTCTTAAAGTTTGGGGCTGTGATACTTATGTGAAAAAGCTTCAACCTGATAAGCTCGGACCCAAATCGGAGAAATGTGTCTTCATAGGATACCGAAAGGAAACTATTGGGTACACCTTCTATCACAGATCCGAAGGCAAGACATTTGTTGCTAAGAATGGATCCTTTCTTGAGAGGGAGTTTCTCTCGAAAGAAGTGAGTGGGAGGAAGGTAGAACTTGATCAGGTAATTGTACCTGCTCCCTTATTGGAGAGTAGTTCAACACAGAAATCTGTTCCTGTGACTTCTACACCAATTAGTGAGGAAGTTAATGATGATGATCATGTAACATCAGATCAAGTTACTACTGAACCTCGTAGGTCAACCAGAGTAAGATCCGCACCAGAGTGGTACGGTAATCCTGTTCTGGAGGTCATGTTACTAGACCATGATGAACCTACGAACTATCAGGAAGCGATGATGAGCCCAGATTCCGCAAAATGGCTTGAGGCCATGAAATCTGACACGGGATCCATGTATGAGAAAAAAAAGTGTGGACTTTGGTCGACTTGCCCGATGATCGGCAAGCCATCGAAAATAAATGGATCTTCAAGAAGAAGACTGACACTGACGGTAATGTTATTGTCTACAAAGCTCGACTTGTTGCGAAAGGTTTTCGACAAGTTCAAGGGGTTGACTACAATGAGACTTTCTCACCCGTAGCGATGCTTAAGTCCGTCCGAATCATGTTAGCAATTGCTGCATTTTATGATTATGAAATTTGGCAAATGGATGTAAAGACTGCGTTCCTGAATGGATTTCTAGAAGAAGAGTTGTATATGATGCAACCTGAAGGTTTTATTGATCCAAAGGATGCTAACAAAGTGTGCAAGCTCCAGTGATCCATCTATGGACTCGTGCAAGCATCTCGGAGTTGGAATAAACGTTTTGATAGTGTGATCAAAGCATATGGTTTTATACAGACTTTTGGAGAAGCCTGTATTTACGAGAAAATGAGTGGGAGCTCTGTAGCATTTTTAATATTATATGTGGATGACATATTGTTGATTGGAAATGATATAGAATTTCTGGATAGCATAAAAGGATACTTGAATAAGAGTTTTCAATGAAAGACCTCGGTGAAGCTGCTTATATATTGGGCATCAAGATCTATAGAGATAGATCGAGACGCTTGATTGGACTTTCACAAAGCACATACCTTGATAAAGTTTTGAAAAAGTTCAAAATGGATCAAGCAAAGAAAGGGTTCTTCCCTGTGTTACAAGGTGTGAAGTTGATTCAGACTCAATGCCCGACCACTGCAGAAGATAGAGAGAAAATGAAAAGTGTTCCCTATGCTTCAGCCATAGGCTCTATCATGTATGCAATGCTGTGTACCAGACCTGATGTGTGCCTTGCTATTAGTTTAGCAGGGAGGTACCAAAGTAATCCAGGAGTGGATCATTGGATAGCGGTCAAGAACATCCTGAAATACCTGAAAAGGACTAAGGATATGTTTCTCGTTTATGGAGGTGACAAAGAACTCGTCGTAAATGGTTACGTTGATGCAAGCTTTGACACTGATCCGGACGATTCTAAATCGCAAACCGAATACGTGTTATAATGAACGGTGGAGCTGTCAGTTGGTGCAGTTCTAAACAAAGCGTCATGGCGGGATCTACGTGTGAAGCGGAATACATAGCTACTTTAGAAGCAGCAAATGAAGGAGTCTGGATGAAGGAGTTCATATCCGTTCTAGGTGTCATACCTAGTGCATCGGGTCCAATGAAAATCTTTTGTGACAATACTGGCGCAATTTCCTTGGCAAAGAAATCCAGATTTCACAAGAGAACCAAGCACATCAAGAGAAGCTTCAATTCCATCCGGGATCAAGTCCAGGTGGGAGACGTAGAGATTTGCAAGATACATACGAATCTGAATGTTGCAGACCTGTTGACTAAGCCTCCTCCACGAGCAAAACATGATCAACACCAAGACTCCATGGGTGTTAGAATCATTACTATATAATCTAGATTATTGACTCTAGTGCAAGTGGGAGACTGAAGGAAATATGCCCTAGAGGCAATAATAAAGTTATTATTTATTTCCTCATCTCATGATAAATGTTTATTATTCATGCTAGAATTGTATTAACCGGAAATATAATACATGTGTGAATATATAGACAAACATAGTGTCACTAGTATGCCTCTACTTGACTAGCTCGTTGATCAAAGATGGTTCAGTTTCCTAGCCATAGACATGAGTTGTCATTTGATTAACGGGATCACATCATTAAGAGAATGATGTGATTGACTTGACCCATTTCGTTAGCTTAGCACTTGATCGTTTAGTTTACTGCTATTGCTTTCTCCATGACTTATACATGTTCCTATGACTATGAGATTATGCAACTCCCGAATACTGGAGGAAGCACATCACTAGAAGAGGTATCTCTGGGCCCTCTCGGTAATGCACATCACTAGAAGCCTTGCAAGCAATGTGACTAATGAGTTAGTCACGGGATGATGCACTACGGAACGAGTAAAGATACTTGCCGGTAACGAGATTGAGCTAGGTATTGAGATACCGTCCATCGAATCTCGGGCAAGTAACATACCGATGACAAAGGAACAATGTATGTTGTTATGCGGTTTGACCGATAAAGATCTTCATAGAATATGTAGGAACCAATCTAAGCATCCAAGTTTCGCTATTGGTTATTGACCGGAGACGTGTCTCGGTCATGTCTACATAGTTCTCGAACCCGTAGGGTCCGCACGCACTACAGGAATCAGCTACTTTGCCGTCTGCCATGGCAGACGGCAAAGGCAAGGATGGCAGATGGCAAAGGTGGGGCTCGGCCGTTAGTTAGGTTAGCTCTTTGTCGTCCGCTTTTTTTCTCTTTGTCGTCTGCTGGCAGACGGCAAAGAAGGGGGCCCGTTAAGTTTTTTATGATCAGCTCGTTAGCGGGGGCCACCTCTCTCTTTGTCGTCTGCCAGCTGACGGCAAAGATTCTTTGCCGTCCGCTAGCGGACGGCAAAGAATTGGCTGATGGCAAAGACCTTCTTTGCCATCAGCCAGTTCGTTGCCGTCCGTTTTCCTGAAGCGGACGGCAAAGACCTTCTTTGCCGTCAGCCAACAGACGACAAAGAACTGGCAGACGGCAAATAAGCTAATTCCAGTAGTGACGCTTAAACTTCTGTGATGATCGGTATTATGAGTTTTTGTGTTTTGATGTATCGAAGGTAGTTCGGAGTCCCGGATATGATCACGGACATGACGAGGAGTCTCGAAATGGTCGAGACGTAAAGATCAATATATTGGAAGCCTATATTTGGACATCGAAATGGTTCCGGGTGAAATTGGGATTTTACCGGAGTACCGGGAGGTTACCGGAACCCCCAGGTAATTATATGGGCCTTAATGGGCCATAGTGGAGAGAGAGAGAGGAGGCCAGGGCAGGCCGCATGCCCCCTCCCCCTCTGGTCGGAATTGGACAAGGAGGGGGGCGGTGCCCCCATTTTCCTTCCTCCCTCTCTCCCCCTTCCTTCTCTCCTAGTCCAACTAGGGAGGGGGAGGGGAATCCTACTCCCGGTGGGAGTAGGACTCCTCCTGGCGCGCCCTGCTAGGGCCGGCCGGCCTCCCCCTTGCTCCTTTATATACTGGGGCAGGGGGGCACCCCAAAGACACACAAGTTGATCGTTGATCTCTCTTAGCCGTGTGCGGTGCCCCCCTCCACCATAATCCACCTCGGTCATATCATAGCGGTGCTTAGGCGAAGCCTTGCGCCGGTAACTTCATCAACACCGTCACCACGCCGTCGTGCTGACGAAGCTCTTCCCCGAAGCTCTATTGGATCATGAGTTCATGGGACGTCACCGAGCTGAACGTGTGCTGAACGCGGAGGTGCCGTACGTTCGGTACTGAGGATCGGTCGATCGTGAAGACGTACGACTACATCAACCGCGTTTTCATAACGCTTTCGCTTACGGTCTACGAGGGTACATAGACGACACTCTCCCCTCTCATTGATATGCATCACCATGATCTTGCGTGTGCGTAGGGATTTTTTTGAAATTACTACGTTCCCCGACAGTAATTTGTTCACCCACCATAACAATTTCTATCTTGAGAGAAGCCTCTGGTGAAACCTATGGCCCTCGGGTCTATTTTACATCATATTAGTTTCCCGTCAACTTGCCAATTTCTGTCGCCGTGTCCTTATTTTGCAATCTTTACTTTCTCTTCCATAAACCAAAAATACCAAAAATATTACTTTACCGTTTATCCATCTCTATCAGATCTCACTTTGCGAATAACCGTGAAGGGATTGACAACCCCTTTGTCGCGTTGGTTGCAAGTTGGTGTTTGTTTGTGCAGGTATTGGATGGCTTGCTGTGTAGTCTGCTACTGGATTCATACCTTGGTTCTCAAAACTGAGGGAAATACTTACGCTCCTTTGCTTCAAGGGAAAAACCAATGCAACCTCAAGAGGTAGCACTTAGGCTGTGACATTCTGGAGTAGTGTAACACCCTGGAGTTTGCCCTTTTCTCTTTTTGATGATTTTCCTGGATTTCTTGATTTGATTTGCTTTTCTGGCTATGTGGTTCGGAAAAATGGGAAGATCATGTCTTCCTAGGTTTTATAGTGGCTTGTCATCCTCATCATCATCCCTAGATCATGTCATTTTCATCGTTGACCTAATCCAATATTCTTTTTCTTGGGAATATTCCTTTTCTATTAAAGGGATAACCCTTAAATCCCTAGGTTGTGAAGCAACCTATATTTCAGTCACTCCCAAAATTCTCAAATAATTCTCATAAATTTTTTGGGTCATATCTTCCTCAAATATGTCAAAATCCTTCCTTGGCATCATCAAAGATAATTCACAAATATCCCTTTTCTGATTTTGCCCTAAGTGTTGGTTTGAGAAGGAAGTGTCATTTATCTTTGCTCAATTGATCCCAAACTTTTTCGACATCTTTTCCTGTCCATGTCATGGCCCCATGCCAAAATTCAACTCAATTTGCCTAGTAAATATTCCTGAGCAAATTTTCAAAGTTCCCGCCTCAGGGAATTCATTATGAAAAAGTACTATCTAGACATATCCAAATGAGTTGAAATTTTGCAAGGTCCTTCATATAATCAAATCATGACTCTCCACCAAATTTGAGCTCATGTAACCCTTCCATCTCAGCCCAGCTCCACATCTTAGTTTCTGGTTAGATTTTCAGTTTGTGAAGCAACTATATTTTATATTGCTTAATTTGAGCTGAAAATTGTGCAGGGCATTCTCCTATCCATATCAACTCCATCCACCAAGTTTTGGCTCATTTCATCTAGCCAATTGCCCTGTGCAATTTTTCCAAGTTTCTGGTTAGAATAAAGCATTGTGAAGGAAGTGCTAGTTTGGTTAATCCAAATGGCCTAAAAGTTTTTGGGCATCTTCATATCTTCAAATAATTGGGCCATGCCCAATTTCAGCTCAACTTGCATCTTCATGTGAGTGCATCATCCAAATCTCTAATTCTGGGCATTATGGTGCATTCTACAGCAAGTACCATTTATCTTCATCCTAATGAGCTGAAAATTTGCAGCGATAATCATCTTAGTGTGTGATCACACCATGCGAAAGCCCCGAGTCTCATTCCGTGTTTGTCTCCCCGCAGCACAAACACCTTCCTGTTGCAATGTTTTGGCCCCTCCTCAAAATCTTTTCTTTGCCCCTGGACCGAGTTGTTGCCGTCTTTGAACTCAGGGCAGGATTGTCTATCTACTAGACATGGTCGCTCCGGCCAAAACGAGTTAATTGCTCTAGTGCCTGTGATGATCACGCTTGCGTCATGACTAATTGTGTGCTCTGGCTCATTCCGGCCACTGTTCCCGTAGTCTCCCATGTTGTCTCGACCGCAAAACTTGTCCAGGAGCTAGCCCGTGCTCGACTGCATATCCCTGCATCGCTTCCCCGCCCCAAATCTTTGTGGTGTGGTCGCCATCGCCATGCGCGTGCCGCGTACGTCCTCTGTCCACCATTAGTGCACTGCTTGAGCTCGCCCGTGAGCTCTCGAAGCCTCCTCCGCGGCATATATAAGGACCCCCGAGGTGTTCCGCAGCTCCCAAGCCTCTCCCCGTTCCTCATTTGCCCCCGGAGTCACCAAATCTCGCCGGAGTTCACCTCTGTCCTCCATGGCCGCCTCGGCCTCGGCTTGGTTCCGACCACCTCGAGCCTTCTCTCCTCCTCCTACCATGTCCATCGAGTCCCCCTCATTCCACTCAGCTGCCCCACCCACTTGCCCATCACCGGAGTTGGCCGCATCGCCGGAGAACCCCGCCGCCCGAAGCTCTCTGCCGCCTCCTGTCGCCGCGACCTCCCCTCCACCCCACTCCTCCCCAGCGGCCGTGTATCCCCTGAACGGAGGCGCCTCGGTTTCGCGCACCCACTGGTGGCCTCGTCTCGGGCGGAGACGGCCTGAGCCGGCCAGCCCCTTGGCCGTTTCCCTCCCCTGCCTCTGCTTTGTCTCACGGGAGAACAGGCGAGCGGGAGGAAGGAGACGACCTAGCCTGGCCCCTCCCCTTGCGCCTGGACCCCACCTGTAAGCCTCTCTTCCCCCTGGTCCACGTGGATAAGTGGAGACGTCTTTTCTTCGAATACGTTTTCGCTTTGAGAGAGCGTATTCCGTATCCATTCCGGCTGAAAATACGTTTACCTTTAAAGAAAACGTAGTCTGCCCGAAGGTGCTTTCTATTTTCAGCTGCCAGGGAGCTGTTTGTGAGGATCTTTTCATAGATTAGTCCCTGATCTTCTACACCTCATAACTCCGCGACCGTAACTCCGATTGAGGTGAAACCAACGCTCACTTCTTCTTCTCGTCGAGATATTTATGTTGGTAACATTTTCACTAGGTGGTCCCACAGTGAAAATGACCATTTTTCCCTTGCCTCAAATCAGCCCCCTCTGAGAGAGAACCGTCCGGCGTTTCGTTCCGCGGCTTCACCGCATTTCTTCCCGGAGTCTCCGTCACCCCAGGCAAGCCACAAAATCCACTTGCATGATAGCCATGCAGTAACCATGGTTTCTACTTGAATATTTAATAAAAGTTTGCCTGTTATATGTCTGCTTGTTTGCTATTGTTGTCATTGTTTTGGTTATGCTCGTGGTTTCATGTTTACCTTCATGCTATGTTCCGATGCATATTGTTATCTTGTACTACTTGCTAGTATTATTGTCACAAGTATGCTTGATAGTAGTAGTATATGCTGGTAGCAGTGGTGTTCTTTCTGATGCATGTTTACTGTATGTTATCAAGTACTGTTGCTATGCATGTTACTTGCATCCAGATGGTTATATGCTTACTTGGTAGTATTCTGGTTAAGTTCTTGCATGGTATTTCTTATTGATGCGAGTGTTCATGCTATGCTCATGTGTAGTGTTGTAATCATGCTCGTCAGTATGCCATGCTCAGTTGGATATATGCTTCATTGTGGTTATGCTTGTTGATTGTGTTGCACCTCCATGCTTATGTTGATATCATGTTCATGCATTGTAGTTGCATCATGTTTTTGTGTTATGGCTTAGCTTATTACATTCAAGTTTAATCGGATAATAATGAACTTGAAGAACTGTTGGCTGAGTCATGGTGCCACTGAATTGAGCTGACCAGTGCAACCACACTTGCCTTTATGGGAAGGACCTAACTAGGTCTATTGTCATGCCTCTCGCCGGTGCCTCCAACGAGGGAAGGTTATGGGCGCGCGCTACCCTGATCAGGTAGGCAGACATAAGCCTTGTGTGCCCGTTGTTGTTATGGTACCTTGTCCCTGTTTGGGACAGTTTATGTTTTGCCACGACGGTGGCCGTTGATGCCTTTGGTAGGCACGGGGCCACCCATGACTTAGCCCAAAGGGGAGTTGGTCGGAGTGGCCGGGAGAGTGTCATGGCAGTAGATCGGTTTTGTCGGAACGCTGCTAGTCCACACGTATGGGAGTGCGAGGCCATGGGTTCCATGGTGTGGGTACAGTGTGCTAACCTCTACAGAGTGTGTGTTAAATCTATCGATAGCCGCGCCCACGGATAAGGGCCCAGTTCGTAGTCGGTCACACTATGAGCCAACAATAATAATAACTTGGTTAATAATAACCCTAGTTGGATGATGAGAAAGAGATTGGTTGTGATCGAGAGAGGATCACGAAGGTATCGTGGATACCGAAGTTGGTTGATCTTTATTTGATCGCAAGATGATCACAGTGGTATCATGGATATTGAAGTTGGTAAGTGGATGCATGAGCTTGTTACAAGGTAACCGCCGAATAAGGGTAAGTTGGTGCATGTGAATGTTAACTTGTTGCATGTAGTATCATCATGTTCATATGCTCATGCCATGCTAAAGTCGTATCATGTTCAGTTGTACATGCCATGTTGTTCTGCTAGTATCATGTTCATGATTGCTTTAACTTGCTAATGCCAGGCTGTTGTTTGTCTTGACTGTTCTTGGTTATTGTGAGCTTGCAAGTACATTCAATGTACTGACCTGGCGTGTCATGCCAGTTTGCAGGTCGTGCCTGGTTTGCTTGCTTGTTTGGTGTGGTTCATGTGTTCACGAGCTAGAATAAATGTTCCAGCCAGAGTCCCTGCGGATTGGAGTCCACCATCGTCGTTCGTTGTTCCGCTGCAAGTAGAGGTTCCGCTAACTCAAGTTGTTATGTTGCTTGCATAGAGCAACTGTGGTTGGCGTAGCGTCGCCGCGCCAGTGTTATTCATTGTAATCCAGCGACCTTGTATTCATATTCGTGATAGAGAGCTGGTTTGTTCTATGCCAAGCAGTGTCGTATTCCAGAAGACTTCACCTCAATTTCTGGGCCCGAATACAGGGCGTTCTGGTTTCTCTGAGCCGGGGTGCCACAAGCAGGGGATGTGGATTTGGCAGGGAAGGGCACCGCAGGCCTCATCTAAAAACTCAGGGGAGTGGGACGGCGGTATGAGAATCACTGGGTAACCTGCACTTTATTATCTAAGCTAGGAGGAACGGGTAGACCGGCAGGGGTTGGCAGCAGCGGCGGCGGTCGCGAGCTAGGGTTCGAGGGGGTGGGAAGGGGGCCGTGTGGGGGGCTGTGGAGGGAGGGTGTTTGAGGATACGTCGCGACTACTGAAAATTTTAGTAATGGTGGGTGGAGATGGTGGTGGGCGAGGGAGGGCGACGGTTCAAATGCCTTGGCTACTGTAATTTTACTATAAGGTCAGTGTTGGATGAGTGTGGACGATGGTTGAAGTACGGCGGCTACTAAAATTTGGGTAAAGGAATTGATGCGGGGTGGAGTGCCCAAGATCGTACACGGTCCAATAAGAATATGTATGTATGATAATAAGGAAAAGTGGCGGAACCGCCGATTTTTGCAATGCTCAAGGCGGGTAGTTTGTTTTTATATTTCTAGCTAGTTGGTCTATCACACTCGATTCGTCCTAATTTCCAAATAAACTTACCCGCCTTTAGCTTACGCAGGTGGTGATTTGACAGCGCACTTGCATCGCACACGGTTAAGCCAATACCTCCACCCTTTGCTCGCGCTTGCGCAGTCGTGGTGATTTTACAACGCACTTGCATCGCACACGTTGAGCCAGTACCTCCAACTTCGCTCACGCTCGCGCAGTCGTCGTGATTCACAGCGCACTTGCATCGCACACGGTTAAGATATTATACCCATGTCCGTTGAGCGTCATGAGAGACTTTGCAGCAAAAAAAATGTTAGAGAGGGTCAAAAGACAACCACACCTAGCATGTGGCCCAAATATATATGAGGGAAAAGGGTAGTATGTGATGTTCAAAATTCCAAAGCACAGCTTTGACCACGCGTGCCCATGGTTGGGCGTGTCGTCGAAGATCGAGGAGAGAAGCTAGAAGTCAAGAACCACCTAGAAGTGGCCAAATATATGTAGGAATATTGGGTGTCCATGTTTAAAACTTTAAATACAGAATGCATAACTTTGGTGGCACCTGCCTCGCAAACCTGAAAGCACCCTTGGATATATCTATAATGACATGATGTCCTAGCTAGCTAGCTAGGATGCTTGGTCCACCACCTCCCACTTCGTGTCAGTGGGGCGGATGCACGTAATGATAGTTTGGTCATACATGCATGTCATGACCTACCATAAGACGGACCAATGAATCTATCATTTGGTCAAACAAAAATTGTTGTTGTCGATAAACCGCTTGGGCCAATAGATTGAACCATCATAAAAATCGCATGAGAGGGACCACAAAACCAGCACCTCTTGCATGCGGCCCAAAATGATGTACGTTGGTAAGGGGGGATGTGTGTTTTCAATATAGAATAATGTACAATTTAGAAGTGGTTCCTACCTCTCGATACAGACAACAACCATGAAGGCAAGGTAGTTAAGGACGAGATACGCAGGGTACGATGTAGGTCGAACCCAGCAATCCGAGCATGTGGGAGGGAATCCTGACAACGCATGTGCTTGAGCTTTGGTTGAGCGACATGTGATGGTGACCGGCCCTAACACGAACTAGGAGGAATCCATTCATGGCGAAAACATACCGCTCATTATTTGTCAAAGGGATGATATATATACACTCGGGGAGCCCACAAATATGTGTGTCATCACAATAAACCGCACAAGGGAGACATGGTCGATCAGAAGACCCTGTATACACTGCATGCCTCTTACAAACTGGAGCTTCTCTCAAAGAAGACTCGTGGTTCCGATAGGGAAACGTGTCCCCCTTGTGGGCGAAACGTAATCACTGCCTTTTTTCACCTTGTATTTTCTTTTACGGGCAACATGGAATGACAGGATATCCGTGCTGAAATTTAAACTTATTCAGGGTTCGTTTGGCCTTTTTATACACTAATTGAGTTTATAATTCAAATCTGAACTTCAAATACATGCTCCAGTTCACCAAAATGGCTAGAAAATTTATACATGTGTCCTTGGGTGCATGTTTTGGTCCCATGCCAGGAATGGGAACGAATTACAACTGTACCGGCGTCCTGGCTCGTCCTCAAACATTTGGAATGTCGGTTTTTAAATCCCCGTAAATCCTAAACTCAACAGAAAGTCATCAAAGGTGGCATGGTGTCACGTCATGGCACATATATGTCATGGTAAAAACATTGTCCAGTTTGGGCCAAGCTTTATTACAAACCTCTTACAAACCAGAGCTTATCTCAAAGAAGCCTCATGGTTCTGATAGGGAAACGTGTTCCGCTTGTGGGCGAAATGTAATCACTGCCTCTTTTCGCCTTGTATTTTCTTCTACGGGCAACATGGAACGACAGGATATCCGTGCTGAAATTTAAAATTATTCAGGGTTTGTTTGGCTTTTATACACCAATTGAGTTTCATAGGCATTTAATGTCCATAATTCAAATATAAACTACAAATACATGCTCTAGTTCACCAAAATGGCTAGAAAAATTATACATGTGTCCTTGGGTGCATGTTTAGGTCCCATGCCAGGAATGGGAACGAATTACAACCGTACCGGCGTCCTGGCTCGTCCTCAAACATTTCAAATCTCGGTTTTTAAATCCCCATAAATCCAAAACTCACCAGAAAGTCATCAAAGGTGGCATGGTGTCACGTCATGGCACATATATGTCGTGGCAAAAACATTGCCAATTTGAGCCAAGCTTTATTACAAACCTCTTACAAACCGGAGCCTGTCGCAAGAACCCTCGTGGTTTTGATAGGGAAACGTGTCCCCTTGTGGGCCAAATGATAACCGCTCCCTCTTCTAGCCTCGTATTTTCTTCTACACGCAAGACGGAACAATGGGAGATTCGCGCTGAACTTTGAAATTACTCAGGGTTTGTCTCACCTTTTTTATTCATTAATTGAGTTTTCTAGACATTTAATGTCCATAATTCAAATCCGAACTACAAATACATGCTCCAGTGCACCAAAATGGCTAGAGAAAACGTACATGTGTCCTTGGGGTGCATGTTTAGGTCCCATGGAACGAATGAGACTGAATTCAACCGTCTCACCGTCCTGGCTTGGCCACAAACATTGCGAATCTTGATTTATAAATCTTTGTAAATCTAAAACTCACCAGGAAATCATGAAACTTGGCATGATGTCACTAGATGGTACATATAATTGTCCAATTTGGGCGCAGCTATATTACAAGCCTCTAACAAACCGGAGCCTATCTCAACCCTCGTGGTTCCGGTAGGGAAACATGCCCCTCTTGCGGGCGAAATGATAATCGCTGCCTCTTCTCGCCTTGAACTTTGTTTTCTACAGGCAACATAGAATAACAGGAGTGTCGTGCCGAAATTTGAAACTATTCAGGGTTTGTTTGGCCATTGTATATATTAATTAAGTTTTCTAGGCATTTACTTTAGTGCATAATTCAAATTTGAACTACAAGCACATGCTCCAGTGAAGCAAAGTGGGTGGGAAGTCATACATGTGTCATTGGGTGCATGTTTAGGTCTGATTTAAGGATTGGGAATGAATTACAAACTTCTCGTCGTCCTGAAACATTGAGAATCTCGGTTTTTAAATCCCAGTAAATCAAAAACTCACCCAAAAAACATGAAACTTGGCATGGTTTCATGACATGGCACATATATGTCGTGGTAAAAATCGTCCAGTTTGAGACAAGGCGCATACATTAATTGCCAACGATGTCCTTTTTGAAACAAATAGTTGACACATTAATATCGCAAATGGTTGTATTATATGAACCGTGTCAAAATTTAACCATACTCGGTGGCGTGCGTGCAACGGCACGAGCGCGAGAAGTCCGCCGTGCAGGCTCGACGGGACGCGTGCGAGCAGTCCGCCGCCCAGGCTCGATGAGACGCGTGCATCATGCCCACCTCACAGGCGCGACGGGACACGTGCGAGCAGCAAGGCCGCCCATGCTCACCGGGAAGCGAGCTCTTTGACTTCCATGCACCAGCCGCCGCCCGCCTCGCTCACAACTTCTCCATTAATGGGTTAATTAAAGCACCTTGACGGAGGGTGTTTGCTAGTGATCCCATGGAAGCATTTGCTTTGTTCGTGTTTTCAACTCGTATTCCGGCCTAATTTAAATTGCCACATAGGGCAACGGATAATACGATGACAAATAAAATGGCAACGGATAATACGATGACAAATTTACAATGGCGCAGATAATAATTGTCTTACATATTCCGGATAATTCAAAATGCCACATGCGGCATGTGACGCCCCTGATTCAATCATACACTAATCATACACGCAAACCTGTACGATCAAGATTAGGGACTCACGGGAAGATACCACAACACAACTCTAAAAATAAAATAAGTCATACAAGCATCATAATACAAGCCAGGGGCCTCGAGGGCTCGAATACAAGTGCTCGATCATAACGAGTCAGCGGAAGCAACAATATCTGAGTACAGACATAAGTTAAAAGAGTTGCCATAAGATGGCTAGCACAAACTGGGATACAGATCGAAAGAGGGTCAGGCCTCCTGCCTGGGATCCTCCTAAACTACTCCTGGTCGTCGTGAGCGGCCTACACGTAGTAGTAGGCACCTCCGGTGTAGTAGGAGTCATCGTCGACGGTGGCGTCTGGCTCCTGGGCTCCAGCATCTGGTTGCGACAACCACGTAGAATGGAAAGCGGGAAAAGAGGGAGAAAAACAACCGTGAGTACTCATCCAAAGTACTCACAAGCAAGGACCTACAGTACATATGCACGGGTATCTGTGTAAAGGGGCAATATCGGTGGACTGAACTACAGAATGCCGGAATAAGAGGGGGTTAGCTAGTCCTGTCGAAGACTACGCTTCTGGCAGCCTCCATCTTGCAGCATGTAGAAGAGAGTAGATGGTAAGTTCACCAAGTATCAACGCATAGCATAATCCTACCCGGCGATCCTCCCCTCGTCGCCCTGTGTGAGAGCGACCACCGGGTTATATCTGGCACTTGGAAGGGTGTGTTTTATTAAGTATCCGGTTCTAGTTGTCATAAGGTCAAGGTACAACTCAGGGTTGTCCTGTTACCGAGGATCACGGCTATTCAAATAGATAAACTTTCCTGCAGGGGTGCACCACATTACCCAACACGCTCGATCCCATTTGGCCGGACACACTTTCATCGGTCATGCCCGGCCTCGGAAGATCAACACGTTGCAGCCCCACCTAAGCACAACAGAGAGGTCAGCACGCCGGTCTAAATCCTATGCGCGCAGGGGTCTGGGCCCATCGCCCATTGCACACCTGCACGTTGCGAACGCGGCCGGAAGCAGACCTAGCCTCCCTAATACAAGAGCAGGCGTTCCAGTCCAATCCGGCGCGCGCCGCTTAGTCGCTGACGTCAAAAAGAGCTTCGGCTGATACCACGACGCCGGTTGCCCATATCCTGTCCCACGTGGCGGTTAGTGCGTATAAGGTCAACGACTCAACTCAGATCAAATACCAAGATCTTGTTAAGCGTGTTATTATGAAGTAACCGCGGACACCCACCAGGGCCAGGCCCACCTTTCTCCTAGGTGGTCTCAACCTGCCCTGTCGCTCCGCCACAAAGTAATACTCGGGGGCCGTCGGGAACCCAGGCCCACCTCTACCGGGATGCAGCCACCTGCCCCTTCAGCCCCCATCTCCGAACAGTATCATAAGTAATGTAACAGTATAAAGTATATAGCATATGCCCGTGATCACCTCCCGAAGTGATCACGGCCCAATAGTATAGCATGGCAGGCGGAAAAGAGTGTAGGGCCAGTGATGGAATACTAGCATCCTATCCTAAGCATTTAGGATTGCAAGTAAGGGTAACAACGGTAGCAACAATGATAGGCTATGCAGCAGAATAGGATTAACTGAAAGCCGTAACATGCTACACTACTCTAATGCAAGTAGTAGAGAGTAGGAATAGGCGATATCTGGTGATCAAGGGGGGGCTTGCCTGGTTGCCCTGGCAAGAAGGAGGGGTCGTCAACACTGTAGTCGATCGGGGTACCAGCAGCAGCGTCAGTCTCGCAGTCTACCGGAGAGAAGAGGGGGAAGAAACAATGAATAAAATGCAAACAGATGCATATCGATGCATGACATAACAAGTAGCGGTGCCAGGTGTGCCCTAACGCAGTAGGAGGTGATACCGGCGAAGGGGGAAACATCCGGGAAGGTATTCCCGGTGTTTCGCGTTTTCGGACAGATGAACTGGAGGGGGAAGGTTGCAGGTTTGCTATGCTAGGGACGCGAGGCGGACGAACGGGCTGCGTATCCTGATTCGTCTCGTCGTTGTGTGCAACTTTCATGTACAAGGTTTTTCCATTCGAGCTACGGTTTATTTTATATTAATTTTAAAAGATTTAATCATTTTTAGAATTTATTTAATTATTTTAATTTAACATTATCCAGAATAGTGTATGCTGACGTCATCATGACATCAGCAGTCAATAGGGCGTTGACTGGGTCAAACTGACGTGTGGGTCCCAGCTGTCATTGACTGTTTAGTTAATTAGGATTTAGCTAACCTAATTACGGTTTAATTAAACTAACTAATTAATTAGGTTAACTAAACAGGATTAATTAAGTTAATTAACTTAGATAATTAATTAATTAATTAAATTTATTATTATTATTATTATTATTTATCTTTTTTTAGAAAAGGGGGCATGGGGCCCCCGTGTCATAGGCCCAGGGGGCATATCGGGGCAGGCACGGGCATACGGGTGCGGG
The DNA here is from genome assembly GCF_018294505.1 of Triticum aestivum. Classification (NCBI taxonomy): domain Eukaryota; kingdom Viridiplantae; phylum Streptophyta; class Magnoliopsida; order Poales; family Poaceae; genus Triticum; species Triticum aestivum. The sequence continues at coordinate 477,897,186 of NC_057799.1, forward strand.
TGCCTGGGCATGGCCAAACCCAACCGGGCGCCGGACAGGGGAGGGCGCCGGCGGTGGCGAAGGTAGCAGAGCCCGCGAGTGGCCGGGCGCCGGCGGCCAGCGGGCGAGGCCAAGCGGGGGAGGAGCGGCGCGGGGCAGCAGTGGCGGGGGCGCTTGGCGCGGTGGTGGTTTGCTGCAGCGGACGGCACTAGCAAAGGCACGCGCGAGAGGGGGGGCGGCGCCTGCGGGCGCGCGGGGAAGGTCGGAGCGTGGCGGGCGAGCGGCCATGAGTGTGGCGGATGCGGCGGCGTGGCTGCCGGCGACAACGGGCGCGGCCACACGCGGGAGAGCACACATGGGCGTCGCCAGGCGAGCAGGAGGTAGCGGCGGGTGCGGCTCGCGGGATGGGACGCGGAAGCGGGCAAGGACGTGGCAGGGCGTTGATACGTCTCCAACGTATCTATAATTTTTTATTGTTCCATGCTATATTATATTCTGTTCTGGATGTTTAATGGGCTTTATTATACTCTTTTATATTATTGTTGGGACGAACCTATTAACCGGAGGCCCAACCCAAATTGCTGTTTTTTTGTCCTATTTCAGTGTTTCCAAGGAAAAGAATATCAAACGGAGTCTAAACGGAATGAAACCTTCGGGAACATGATTTTCGGAACAAACGTGATCCAGAGGACTTGGAGTCTACGTAAAGGCAATCAACGAGGAAGGCACGACGTAGGGGGGCACCCACCTCCCCCAGGCGCGCCCTCCACCCTCGTGGGCTCCTCGTTGCTCCACCGACGTACTTCTTCCTCCTATATATACCCATATACCATGGAAACATAATATACGGAGCAAAAACCCTATTTCCACTGCCGCAACCTTCTGTACCCGTGAGATCCCATCTTGGGGCCTTTTCTGGCGTTCCGCCGGAGGGGGGATTGATCACGGAGGGCCTCTACATCAAGACCATAGCCTGTCCGATGATGTGTGAGTAGTTTACCTCAGACCTTTGGGTCCATAGTTATTAGCTAGATGGCTTCTTCTCTCTCTTTGGATCTCAATACAAAGTTCTCCTCGATCTTCTTGGAGATCTATTCGATGTAATCTTCTTTTGCAGTGTGTTTGTCGAGATCCGATGAATTGTGGGTTTATGATCAAGATTATCTATGAACAATATTTGAATCTCCTCTGAATTCTTTTATGTATGATTGGTTATCTTTGCAAGTCTCTTCGAATTATTAGTTTGGTTTGGCCTACTAGATTGATCTTTCTTGCAATGGGAGAAGTGCTTAGCATTGGGTTCAATCTTGCGGCGTCCTTTCCCAGTGACAGCAGGGGAAGCAAGGCACGTATTGTATTGTTGCCATCGAGGATAAAAAGATGGGGTTTATATCATATTGCATGAGTTTATCCCTCTACATCATGTCATCTTACTTAAAGCATTACTCTGTTCTTATGAACTTAATACTCTAGATGCATGCTGGATACCGGTCGATGCGTGGAGTAATAGTAGTAGATGCAGAATTGTTTCGGTCTACTTGTCACGGACGTGATGCCTATATACATGATCATACCTAGATATTCTCATAACTATGCTCAATTCTATCAATTGCTCGACAGTAATTCGTTTACCCACCGTAATACTTATGCTCTTGAGAGATGCCACTAGTGAAACCTATGGCCCCCGGGTCTATCTTCCATCATATTAATCTTCCAACACTTTGTTTCTATTGCCATTTATTTTACTTTGCATCTTTATTTAGTATTTATCATAAAAATACCAAAAATATTATCTTATCATATCTATCCGAGCTCACTCTCGTAAGTGACCATGAAGGGATTGACAACCCCTTTATCGCGTTGGTTGCGAGGTTCTTATTTGTTTGTGTAGGTGCGTGGGACTCGAGCGTGATCTCCTAGTGGATTGATACCTTGGTTCTCAAAAACTGAGGGAAATACTTACGCTACTTTACTGCATCACCCTTTCCTCTTCAAGGGAAAACCAACGCAGTGCTCAAGAGGTAGCAAGAAGGATTTCTGGCGCCGTTGCCGGGGAGATTCGCGCCAAGTCAAGTCAAGATTTGACTCCCAACAACAATCCATTCTTGGTGCCATTGCCGAGTCTACACAAGTCAAGACATACCAAGTACCCATCACAAACTCCTACCCCTCGCATTACATTATTTGCCATTTGCCTCTTGTTTTCCTCTCCCCCACTTCACCATTGCCGTTTTATTCGCCCTCTCTTTTCTGTTCGCCTCCCTCTTTCTTTTGCTCCTCGCACTTTCTGCCGTTATGTTTGAAATTGGGGAAATTATTGTCGATATGGACAATAATAATAACATGGAAAATTCTTATGCTCCTGCTGAAGAACCCCCTATCTTACATACAAAAAAATTCCGAATCGGTAGTGGTAATATTATTGGGAAAGGAGTTATCCAAGATTTCTTTACTTGTGCCGGTGCTTTGCCTTCTATGGGTAGTTCTATTCTTCATAGAACTAGTAGTCTTGCGGACGCTATCGCCATGCTTGTAGTTGAACTTGAAAGGCAATTTATGCACATGCATCCTTGCATACAAAGGATTTTCCTAGAATTTTCTAATATTGAGCATTCTTCTGTTAAGCGTGCCGCTACTATCTTTTTGGCTCATGAGTTCAGATTTATAATAAAAGAGGCCAAAGAATCTTTGCGCATTATAGGGTGGACGATGGCCGTCCTCCCATAGAGGCAATCCTCTTTGATCAAGAGGAAATAATGCGTTTTCAATCTCTAGACTATGTTGCTTTTAATAAAAAACTTAGAAAAAGGGTTCCTACCAATGTTCAAGTTGATAGAATTTCCGAACTTAATAATGATTTTGCTATTCAAAAAATGAGCTAGGATATTCTCTCGAGTATAGGCTCATGAAGTTCTGTCAGAAGAATGCTTATAATGATGAATTGGTTGTGCAATACGAAGGGCCGAAGGGGGAACCTATACCTCCCAAAATTGATCTTGGGGACTTCAGTCCCATTAAATTTAGGCCTTTTGATTACTTTTGCTTGCCTCAAAGAAAACTTGCTGCTGAACATAGAGAATATGAAATGAGTTTTCGTGATCTATCCTATTATTATGGCAATACCTAAATCTATCCTTGCTTTTATGCCTAGCTAGGGGCGTTAAACGATAGCGCTTGTTGGGAGGCAACCCAATTTTATTTTAGTTTTTTGCCTTTTGCTTCTGTTTAGGAATAAATATTTGATCTAGCCTCTGGTTAGATTTTTTTTATGTTTTAATTAGTTTTTGTGCCAAATTAAACATATAGGATCTTCTTGGATGATAGTTATTTGATCTTGCTGAAAATTCCAGAAACTTTCTGTTCACGAAAACAATTGTTGAAAATCACCAGAGCGTGATAAAATATTGATTCCAATTGCAGTAGTTCAATAAACAAATTTTCTAGGTCTTCCTATTTTGGTACATGTTTCTGAGTTCCAGAAGTTTGTGTTAGTTACAGATTACTCCAGACTGTTCTGTTTTTGACAGATTCTGTTTTTCGTGTGTTGTTTGCTTATTTTGATGAATCTATGGCTAGTAAAGTAGTTTATAAACCATAGAGAAGTTGTAATACAGTAGGTTTAACAAAAATATAAATAAAAAATGAGTTCAATACAATACCTTGAAGTGGTGTTTTGTTTTCTTTCGCTAACGGAGCTCACGAGATTTTCTGTTGAGTTTTGTGTTGTGAAGTTTTCAAGTTTTGGGTAAAGATTTGATGGATTATGGAACAAGGAGTGGCAAGAGCCTAATCTTGGGGATGCCCATGGCACCCCAATATAATCTAATGACACCAAAAAGCCAAAGCTTGGGGGTGCCCCGGAAGGCATCCCATCTTTCGTCTTCGTCCATCGGTAACTTTACTTGGAGCTATATTTTTATTCACCCCATGATATGTGTTTTGCTTGGAGCATCTTGTATGATTTGAGTCTTTGCTTTTTAGTTTACCACAATCATCCTTGCTGCACACACCTTTTGAGAGAGACACACATGATTCGGAATTTATTAGAATACTCTATGTGCTTCACTTATATCTTTTGAGCTATATAGTTTTTGCTCTAGTGCTTCACTTATATCTTTTAGAGCACGGTGGTGCATTTTTTTTAGAGAAACTATTGTTCTCTGATGCTTCACTTATATTATTTTGAGAGTCCTACAAAACAGCATGGTAATTTGCTTTAATCATAAAAATTGGTCCTAATATGATAGGCATCCAAGATTAGTATTTTTTTCTTATGAGTGTGTTGAATACTATGAGAAGTTTGATGCATGATAATTGTTTTGAGATATGAGGATGGTGATATTAGAGTCATGCTAGTTGAGTAGTTGTGAATTTGATGAATACTTGTGTTAAAGTTTGTGATTCTCGTAGCATGCACGTATGGTGAACCGTTATGTGATGAAGTCGGAGCATGATTTATTTATTGATTGTCTTCCTTATGAGTGGCGGTCGGGGACGAGCGATGGTCTTTTCCTACCAATCTATCCCCCTAGGAGCATGCGCGTAATACTTTGCTTTGATAAGTTGTAGATTTTTGCAACAAGTATATGAGTTCTTTATGACTAATGTTGAGTCCATGGATGATACGCACTCTCATCCTTCCACCATTGCTAGCCTCTCTAATACCGCGCACTTTTCGCCAGTATCATACACCCACCATATACCTTCCTCAAAACAGCCACCATACCTACTTATCATGGCATTTCCATAGCCATTCCGAGATATATCGCCATGCAAATTACCACCATTTCGTTTACTATGACACGCTTCATCATTGTCATACTGCTTTCCATGATCATGTAGTTGACATCGTATTTGTGGCAAAGCCACCGTTCATAATTTTTATACATGCCACCTTGATTCATTGCATATCCCGATACACCGCCGGAGGCATTCACATAGAGTCATATTTTGTTCTAAGTATTGAGTTGTAAGTAAATAAAAGTGTGATGATCATCATTATTAGAGCATTGTCCCAAGTGAGGAAAGGATGATGGAGACTATGATTCCCCCACAAGTCGGGACGAGACTTCGGATGAAAAAAAGAGGCCATAAAAAAAGAGAAGGCCCAAAAAAAGAGAGAAAAAGAGAGAAGGGACAATGCTATTATCATTTTTCCACACTTGTGCTTCAAAGTAGCACCATGATCTTCATGATAGAGAGTCTCCTATGATATCACTTTCATATACTAGTGGGAATTTTTCATTATAGAACTTGGCTTGTATATTCCAATGATGGGCTTCCTCAAAATGCCCTAGGTCTTCATAAGCAAGCGAGTTGGATGCACACCCAGTTAGTTTCTTTTGTTGAGCTTTCATACACTTATAGCTCTAGTGCATCCGTTGCATGGCAATCTTACTCACTCGCATTGATATCTATTGATGGGCATCTTCATAGCCCGTTGATACGCCTAGTTGATGTGAGACTATCTTCTCCTATTTAATTATTTTAATTTAACATTATCCAGAATAGTGTATGCTGATGTCATCATGACGTCAGCAGTCAACAGGGCGTTGACTGGGTCAAACTGACGTGTGGGTCCTAGCTGTCATTGACTGTTTAGTCAATTAGGATTTAGCTAACCTAATTACGGTTTAATTAAACTAACTAATTAATTAGGTTAACTAAACAAGATTAATTAAGTTAATTAACTTAGATAATTAATTAATTAAAATTAATAAAATTATTATTATTTATCTTTTTTTAGAAAGGGGGCGTGGGGCACCCGTGTCATAGGCCCAGGGGGCATATCGGGGCAGGAACGGGCATACGGGTGCAGGTTCCTAGGCGTGGCCGAACCCAACCGGGGGCTGGATAGGGGAGGGCACCGGCCGTGACGAAGGTAGCAGGGCCCGCGGGTGGCCGGGCGCCGGCGGCCAGCGGGCGACGCCAAGCGGGGGAGGAGCGGCGCGGGGCAGCAGTGG
>NC_057799.1:477903528-477930393 GCF_018294505.1 Triticum aestivum
CAGGCGCGAGAGGGGGGCGGCGCCCGCGGGCGCGCGCGGGGAAGGTCGGAGTGGGATGGGCGAGCGGCCATGAGTATGGCGGACACGGTGGCGTGGCTGCCGGTGACAACGGGCGCGGCCACACGCGGGAGAGCACACGCGGGCGTCAGCAGGCGAGCAGGAGGTAGCGGCGGGCGCGGCTCGCACGGTGGGACGCGGAAGCGGGCAAGGACGACGCAGGATGCTGATACGTCTCCAACGTATCTATAATTTTTTTTATTGTTCCATGCTATATATTATATTCTGTTTTGGATGTTTAATGGGCTTTATTATACACTTTTATATTATTTTTTGGACTAACCTATTAACCAGAGGCCCAGCCCAAATTGCTGTTTTTTTTGCCTATTTTGAGTGTTTCGAAGGAAAAGAATATCAAACGGAGTCCAAACGGAATGAAACCTTCGGGAACGTTATTTTCGGAACAAACGTGATCCAGAGGACTTGGAGTCTACGTAAAGCAATCAACGAGGAAAGCACGACATAGGGGGGCACGCCCACCTCCCCCAGGCGCGCATTCCACCCTCGTGGGCCCCTCGTTGCTCCACCGACGTACTTCTTCCTCCTATATATACCCGTATACCCTGGAAACATCAGATACGGAGCAAAAACGCTATTTCCACCGCTGCAACCTTCTGTACCTTTGAGATCCCATCTTGGGGCCTTTTCCGGCGTTCCGCCGGAGGGGGCATTGATCACGGAGGGCTTGTACATCAACACCATAGCCTCTCCGATGATGTGTGAGTAGTTTACCTCAGACCTTCGGGTCCATAGTTATTAGCTAGATGGCTTCTTCTCTCTCTTTGGATCTCAATACAAAGTTCTCCTCGATCTTCTTGGAGATCTATTCGATGTAATCTTCTTTTGCGGTGTGTTTGTCGAGATCCGATGAATTGTGGGTTTATGATCAAGATTATCTATGAACAATATTTGAATCTCCTCTGAATTCTTTTATGTATGATTGGTTATCTTTGCAAGTCTCTTCGAATTATCAGTTTGGTTTGGCCTACTAGATTGATCTTTCTTGCAATGGGAGAAATGCTTATCTTTGGGTTCAATCTTGCGGTGTCCTTTCCCAGTGATAGCAGGGGCAGCAAGGCATGTATTGTATTGTTGCCATCGAGGATAAAAAGATGGGGTTTATATCATATTGCATGAGTTTATCCCTCTACATCTTGTCATCTTACTTACAACATTACTCTGTTCTTATGAACTTAATACTCTAGATGCATGCTGGATAGCGGTCGATGTGTGGAGTAATAGTAGTAGATGCACAATCCTTTTGGTCTACTTGTCACGGACGTGATGCCTATATACATGATCATACCTAGATATTCTCATAACTATGCTCAATTCTATCAATTGCTCGACAGTAATTCGCTTACCCACCGTAATACTTATGCTCTTGAGAGAAGCCACTAGTGAAACCTATGGCCCCCGGGTCTATCTGCAATCATATTAATCTTCCAACACTTAGCTATTTCTATTGCCGTTTATTTTACTTTGCATCTTTACTTACTCTTTATCATAAAAATACCAAAAATATTATCTTATAATATCTATCAGATCTCACTCTCGTAAGTGACCGTGAAGGGATTGACAACTCCTTTATCGTGTTGGTGTGAGGTTCTTATTTGTTTGTGTAGGTGCGTGGGACTCGAGCGTCATATCCTACGGGATTGATACCTTGGTTCTCAAAAACTGAGGGAAATACTTACGCTACTTTACTGCATCACCCTTTCCTCTTCAAGGGAAAACAAACGCAGTGCTCAAGAGGTAGCAGGCGCCAGCAGGGACGAGCGAGGGAGGCTGGCCGAACCGCGCGTGGGCACGGTGAGTGCGCGTGCACACAGCGGAGGAGGCTGGAGCGTGGGCTGCCGGGACAGAGACGTGGGCGCAGCGGCCGGGGAAGCAGAGAGTGGCAGAGGGAGAGAGGAGGCCAAGGGCCTCACCGTTAGGCTGTAGGGAAATGGCAGCGGGGGTCAAGGAGGAGGATGGGGACGATGGCGGGGCAGCTCCGGTGATGTCCAGGCGGCGGCGCCGATCGGCGTGGCGATGTGGCTTCGGCGACGGAGAGGACGAGGCGGACGACGGCGACGAGGACGAGGCAGGCCGGCGACGGCACGGTCGCAGACGAGGCGACGCGATGTGGCGACGGCGACCGGGCGGCGCCGTTGTGGTGGCGCCGGCATTGGGGCGCCGCGGGGCATGGTCGACGCGGTCGAGCCCCGATCCAGAAGGGGATCAGGGGAGTGGGGGGGAGCGTGTGGTGGGTTAGGATTTCTGGGTCCAGGGGGATAAGGGAGAGTGGGGTGGGCCGGTCGGTTGTGGCCTGGTGGGCAGCTGGGCCACGGCCCAGCAAGGGGCTTTGTTTCTCTTTTTTTATTTTTTTCTGTTTTTATTTTATTTTCACTTTTCCGTTTTCTATTATAGTTTTAATAGTTTTTAGTTTTTAATAAGACCAATACCTAAATGGAGGTTGCTATTAGCCCACCGCCACAATATATTTTGGTATTTAAAATATTTAGTTTGCATTTTTATAAATTTCAAAAGGGCTTTTATAATAGGTTTAGCTGATGTTTTATTTATTTTAGTGCATTTGAATACTTTACAGAAGTGTGGTTTCTTCTCCATAATTACCTACGCATTATTTGGCACAACCCGAACATTTTAGTTTTAATATTTTTAAACTTTTATTGTTTCCTTGATTTTGAATTTGAATTCGAACCAGTTTCGCACTAACGCGAGATTAGCAAAAGTAATCGAGGTGACGTTTCATCATTAGCAGAGGTTCACTGTATCTTAAATATCCGGGCATCACAATTCTTCTCCACTACAAGAAATCTCGTCCCAAAATTTAAGAGGGGGTCTAAGGGGGAAAGGTTTGGTTACGAAATTCTAACGAATCTTCTCGGTCTTGGTTGCTCCTCTCGAAGTGGTCGATCAATTATATTGATGTCTTCATTTTTCTGCTTCAGGTCTTCAAGATTAAGTCGGCATCCTTTCTTTGGGGGTTCCATCGTACTTACGAAAGAGTAAGGGGGTATTCCGGGAGAACGAACCTCTCCAAGGTTGACTATCTGGTCGATAACATCGGGGAAGGTGGCGAAAAGTAACTCTCGAATTGAAACTTAAGAAAATATCGAGAGCAAGATAATGAGATTCCATGGGAAGTTTCGAGCGAGTAGGCAACCGTTCGATGCCTGAAACAGGGCTTGAAAGGGCTCAAAGCAATCAGGAATAAGTATTGCGTTTGATACCAGAATAGATCACTAGGAAGGTGGCTCGTGAATTACACACGAAGCCAAGCGTGAGGATTAACTTTTGGAAACGGGGGTGTACACGAGAGTCAGGTTTCAATCCTGGGACCTGTGGGTTATGGGCCCACCATTTGGGTTAAAAGTAGGAAGGGTGGTAACGTCTTGCACGATCATGTAAGCAAGGCATGTCGGCGGATGGCCTGTCAGTTATGTCGGCAACAACATCGGTACCAAGGGCGAGGGACAAAGAGAACAATTTTCCTACTCGTTGAAGCGAGGCGGAACTGTGGGCAAAGTTCCCGTCCATCGGTGGTTACCGGAATGTCATCAACAACAGTAACAGGTTCTTGCTGTCAAAATTGTACACCTAGGTGTTTACATAAGCAGAAGAAAATTACTACTTAGATCATATAGATCACCAGAAAGGCTAAACAAAAGAGTGGAAAGGAAAACGCGATTATTAGATTAAACAGAACAATGGAAAGGTAAATGTGTTTAAACACATATTCCAGGAGTATATCCTTCCCAAGGACAAGCAGAGCACGATATCCATGACATGATATCACATAGAAAACCCTTTAGGTAAGGGGGAGACGAATTTCATAACGTTACCCATACAACAGTGTTTGGATAATTGATCAAGAAAAATTAAGCATTGCGCTCCAAATATTCTTGTTGATGAACGGAGTACCACACACATGCTTCGAGATAGCATTGACATGGTCACTAGGTAGATCAGACTTCGGATATACAAAGGATCCATCAGGAGCAACTTGTAGAATAAGTCTTACAATTTCCTCATGGAAGAACAGCTAACCTTGCGAAAAAGGAAACTATAACAATAGGTCCTCCGGTCATGGTGTGCTAGGCATGACATCACCTTACCGGGTCATATAAGGACCAATGTTATAACTCTTGAATATATGTTCCAACCATCATATCTGACTGAGATTCAGATTTGATTGGTGTCAAGATACCTCCAACTCAGGATGCCTAAGAAGAATGGTGCAACACAAATTGTCGAGATGACATTGTAAGAATCTCGGGAATTGAACTATGGAAGCGAGTTCCAAAACAAGAATTCACCATTAAACCAAGGATAGGATGAGAGGGTGGCTGATGAACTAAACAACAATTCATCGGGATTTCCAAAAGATGGATTTCCACAATCATGTGAACAAAGAGATAACATTTGTCGGATCAAATGATATAAGGGGATATGCTCGAGGAAAACATACCCAATTTAAACATTGGTTGAAAGGTGCACCCGAAATAAGGGCTTAGGTAGCGTGACTGATGTTATAATCGTGATTCGATAACCAATGGTCTAAGAATGAAATGTCGACCATTAACTTCAAAGCAATAGGGTTGCTAGAAGGAAAGAATCCAAACAACACCATTCACTTGTTGGAATCAACACGGGAACCAAGAAAGAATGGCGATGGTGAGAAGTATCACTATACCAAGAATTCTTAAGAGGTGGAGCAATCCTCACAACATCCTTGACATAAAAGACAGCACTACTTCAAGGTAGAACATAATACAAGCTGGAAAGAAAATTGCATCCATAACATGAACAAGTTTGTGATGAAAGGGAGTAAGGATGTTGACGGTGGCAACTCAAATTACCAAGGGACAAGGATGGTAATTATCATCATGAATTCGATCGATATCCTGAAAGAGCTCAGAATGCTGATGATGATCACGACATAGCAGTCGAGAGATTTCAAGATGTAATCGATCAGCAATGACATCAAGTCAAAGGAATGATGAAGCGAAAAGTTATTGAAACCATGGGTATGACACAAACTCGAAATCAGGCTTGTTGTTTAAGGACAAATGCTATGACGTGGAAGATCGACGTAAGATTAGCTCACCGTCGAAATTTTTGCTCCGGGAAGAGGGACTCGGTAGCACAGTTTAAAATTTAGCACGATAATGATATAGCTGATCAGGCTAGAAATGACTTGAAGGATTATTAAACTCGTAATCCACGAAAATTACTTAAGAGTTATTGAATCAGAGTGCGGACTCGATTCACTTATTCGGTGTTCTCGGCTGACGACAACCTAGAACGTAGGAAAATTTGGATTCGGTGAGAAATAACAGTTGATGAAGAACCCATAAGAAGTTATACGGTTCCATGATATTCTCCAGATACCAGGGTGTAATACTCGATGGTAGATCAAAGTAAAGGTTGGACTGGTGTATTGATCCATAGAAGACAAGTGCTTAAACTTGCCCGAGAAATGGGATCAGAGAAGAACATATGGTCGGAACCACAATTTGAAAGGATCAATTCACCGATACCAATGGATATTATATCAAGGAAATAGTTATTATTTCAAGAAGCTTCCATGATTGGATCTACATCGTGTCCATGGGCATGAACACAAAGGTTCAAGGTCGACTCCCACTTCCTCAATGCATAACCTTCCATTCACCTCTCGCATTTCGAAAATGACATTAGTTGTTGAAAGCTTTACCTGGTGCAATACCAAATAAGTATGACCCGTGAAATCTTTTGGGTTCACTCAGATTAGGGAAGGCGTTGGTTCAACCCATCAGGTCATCTTAGGAACATATACCATAAAAAATTTAGGAGTAATTAACACAAGCTCGAAAGTAGAGCATGGTTATCAAGGCAGAGGATACAATTTACCAAAGGCATTATGTATCAGGGAAAGAACTCACAAGAATTGAATGTGAAAGATACCATCGCATAACAGCCCAGCCATGGGTCTGGTGGTCCACAACGGATCTGATGTGAGTATCGATACTCAATCAGAGGAAGAAAGAATGCAAAGGCATCATATTATGGAAACATCTGAATACTTTGATGTTTTAAAATCAAAGAAATTATGAATTCCAGATCGGTGTATTAGAATCAGATGCCCTGATCAATTACGAGTAAGCTGAATAGACTTAGAGGCACAATCAGTCAATGTTTGATTGGCGGAAAACTAGCTCATATCTGGAATGACGTCTGAGCCAGAAAGATAATTCCTAAGGATCAGCTGATGATTGTGTGCATTCGCACTCATGTTGAATCAATAGGATCAAAATGACGGTGCCTAAGGATACTAACGAATATTGCCAGACATATGGAAAGCATCCATAATGCAAGCAGACAAGTATTGCAGAGCAATAAGCTACTAAGCATTTTTGGAGGATCGAATAGTATTTCGAAGACCATTTTGAAACACATGGACAACTAGGGGATGAGCGGATACTCGATAAGGGCGAGAAATTATCCTACGGGTATTCATGTAGCAAAGAACTGCAAGGTAGTAGGCACAAAATATTCTCGAAACAATAGAGAAGATTTCAGGGTATCTTGTAATAACAAGATCAACTGGGAATAAAAGTAAGAACGGCGAGTGTATGTATCCATAGGGATATTTCGGTGGTAGGGAATCGCAAAAGCAAACGTGCACAAAGTCTCAAAAGAGTATCGGAGAGTAACTTCGAAATCTTTTGGTGCCGTCGGCGATCATCTTTACTGAAGGGGCTCTCCGGGAGAAAGTGTTTTCGAGGACCTAAGTTACATTTTTAGAAAATCATTTAACTCGAATAGACGAGAGATTAGAATCCCAGAGTATAGATGAGGAATAAAAGATCCGAATACCACCCAATGGCGACGTGGGCCCGTGGGCCGCACAACCATGCCAGTAAAAGTTTTGTAAAGTCTAGACTCGAATTTGGCCAAGGAGTGTGGAAGGGGGATTCCTACAGGGAGTCGGCTCTGATACCAACTTGTGACGCCCCCGATTCAATCGTACACTAATCATACACGCAAACATGTACGATCAAGATCAGGGACTCACGGGAAGATATCACAACACAACTCTAAAAATGAAAAATGAAATAAGTCATACAAGCATCATAATACAAGCCAGGGGCCTCGAGGGCTCGAATACAAGTGCTCGATCATAGACGAGTCAGCGGAAGCAACAATATCTGAGTGCAGACATAAGTTAAACAAGTTGCCATAAGATGGCTAGCACAAACTGGGATACAGATCGAAAGAGGCGCAGGCCTCCTGCTTGGGATCCTCCTAAACTACTCCTGGTCGTCATCAGTGGCCTGCACGTAGTAGTAGGCACCTCCGGTGTAGTAGGAGTCGTCGTCGACGGTGGCTTCTGGCTTCTGGGCTCCAGCATCTGGTTGCGACAACCAAGTAGAATGGAAAGGGGGAAAAGAGGGAGAAAAGCAACCCTGAGTACTCATCCAAAGTACTCACAAGCAAGGATCTACACTACATATGCATGGGTATCTGTGTAAAGGGGCAATATCGATGGACTGAACTGCAGAATGCCGGAATAAGAGGGGGGTAGCTAGTCCTGTAGAAGACTACACTTCTGGCAGCCTCCGTCTTGCAGCATGTAGAAGAGAGTAGATGGTAAGTTCACCAAGTATCAACGCATAGCATAACCCTACTCGGCGATCCTCCCCTCGTCGCCCTGTGTGAGAGCGACCACCGGGTTATATCTGGCAGTTAGAAGGGTGTGCTTTATTAAGTATCTGGTTCTAGTTGTCATAAGGTAAAGGTACAACTCTGGGTCGTCCTGTTACCGAGGATCACGGCTATTCAAACAGATAAACTTCCCTGCAGGGGTGCACCACATTACCCAACATGCTCGATCCCATTTGGCCGGACACACTTTCATGGGTCATGCCCGGCCTCGGAAGATCAACACGTCGCAGCCCCACCTAAGTACAACTGAGAGGTCAGCACGCCGGTCTAAATCCTATGCGCGCGGGGGTCTGGGCCCATCGCCCATTGCACACCTGCATGTTGAGAACACGACCAGAAGCAGACCTAGCCTCCCTAATACAAGAGCAGGCGTTCCAGTCCAATCCGGCGCGCGCCGCTCTGTCGCTGATGTCAAAAAGAGCTTCGGCAGATACCATGACACCGGTTGCCTATATCTTGTCCCACGTGGCGGTTAGTGCGTAGAAGGTCAACGACCCAACTCAGATCAAATACCAAGATCTCGTTAAGCGTGTTATCATGAAGTAACCGCGGACACCGACCAGGGCCAGGCCCACCTCTCTCCTAGGTGGTCTCAACCTGCCCTGTCGCTCCGCCACAAAGTAACAAACGGGGGCTGTCGGGAACCCAGGCCCACCTCTACCGGGATGGAGCCACCTGCCCCTTCAACCCCATCTCCGAACAGTATCATAAGTAATGTAACAGTATAAAGTACATAGCATATGCCCGTGATCACCTCCCGAAGTGATCACGGCCCAATAGTATAGCATGGCAGATGGACAAGAGTGTAGGGCCACTGATGGAATACTAGCATCCTATACTAAGCATTTAGGATTGCAGGTAAGGGTAACAACTGTAGCAACAATGACAGGCTATGCAGCAGAATAGGATTAACCAAAAGCAGTAACATGCTACACTACTCTAATGCAAGTAGTAGAGAGAAGGAATAGGCGATATCTGGTGATCAGGGGGGGCTTGCCTGGTTGCCCTGGCAAGAAGGAGGGGTCGTCAAAACCGTAGTCGATCGGGGTACCAGCAGCAGCATCAGTCTCACAGTCTACCGGGGAGAACAGGGGGAAGAAACAATGAATACAATGCAAACAGATGCATATCGATGCATGACATAACAAGTAGCCGTGCCAGGTGTGCCCTAACGCGGTAGGAGGTGATACCGGCGAAGGGGGAAACATCCGGGAAGGTATTCCCGGTGTTTCGCGTTTTCGGACAGATGAACTGGAGGGGGAAGGTTGCAGGTTTGCTATGCTAGAGACGCGAGGCGGACAAACAGGCTGCGTATCCGGATTCGTCTCGTCGTTCTGAGCAACTTTCATGTACAAGGTTTTTCCATTCGAGCTACGGTTTATTTTATGTTAATTTTAAAAGATTTAATCATTTTAAAATTTATTTAATTGTTTTAATTTAACATTATCCAGAATAGTGTATGCTGACATCATCATGACGTCAGCAGTCAACAGGGCGTTGACTGGGTCAAACTAACGTGTGGGTCCCAGCTGTCATTGACTGTTTTGTTAATTAGGATTTAGCTAACCTAATTACGGTTTAACTAAACTAACTAATTAATTAGGTTAACTAAAAAGGATTAATTAAGTTAATTAACTTAGATAATTAGTTAATTAATTAATTTAATTTATCATTATTATTATTTATCTTTTTTTAGAAAAGGGGGCGTGGGGCCCCCGTGTCGTAGGCCCAGGGGGCATATCGGGGCAGGCACGGGCATACAGGTGCCTGGGCTTGGCCGAACCCAACTTGGCGCGGGACAGGAGGTGGTTGATACGTCTTTGTCGTATCTACTTTTCCAAACACTTTTGCTCTTGTTTTGGACTCTAACTTGCATGATTTGAATGGAACTAACCCGGACTGACGCTGTTTTCAGCAGACTTTCCATGGTGTTATTTATGTGGAGAAACAAAAGTTCTCGGAATGACCTGAAACTCCACGGAACGTCTATTTGGAAATAATAAAAAATCCTTGCAAAAGATGAAGATCAGGGGGCCCACACCCTAGCCACGAGGGTGGGGGGCGCCCCCCCTAGGGCGCGCCCCCTACCTCGTGGGCCCCCTGGAGCTCCTCCGACCTCAACTCCAACTCTATATATTTGCCTTCGGGGAGAAAAAATCAGAGAGAAGGATTCATCGCGTTTTACGATAAGGAGCTGCCGCCAAGCCTTAAAACCTCTCGGGAGGGCTGATCTGGAGTCCGTTCGGGGCTCTGGAGAGGGGAATCCGTCGCCGTCGTCATCATCAACCATCCTGCATCACCAATTTCATGATGCTCACCGCCGTGCGTGAGTAATTCCATCGTAGGCTTGCTGGACGGTGATGGGTTGGATGAGATCTCTCATGTAATCAAGTTAGTTTTGTTAGGGTTTGATCCCTAGTATCCACTATGTTCTGAGATTGATGTTGCTATGACTTTGCTATGCTTAATGCTTGTGTCGGGTGGTAGGTGCGACATATGCCAATGGGTGGCTTATCATAGTGGGTGCCAGTAAGACGTCGCCGGTGCCTGGAAACGTGATGAGGCGAAGACATGCACGCCAGCGAATCTTACCCAGGTTCGGTGCTCTCCGAGGAGATAACACCCCTAGTCCTGCTCTGCGGGGTCTCTGCATGATCACTAGATCGGAAAGAGTAGCTACAATCGCTCCTAGAGCTGTTGGGTTCAAGGGAGAAGAAGAACAAGGCTAGCTCTTGCTTCCCTCTCTCTATGGTGTTTGTGTAATGCTAAGAAGCCAACCCTTTGCATGGGTGCCCCGGGGGGTTTATATAGGCCTACCCCCCGGGGGTACAATCGTACTCCGGCTGGGCAGTGGTCCCAGTCGTCAGTGTCTAGGCTCGCCGGCTTCTCCGTCGGCTGTTGGGGCCTGCCGGCTGGTGGGTCCCGCCGGCTGCCGGCCTCTTGGTCGACAGGCCGGCCCCACCGCCTCGGGTCTTGTCGGCGGCTACTTACTGTAGCCTCGCCCCTGATGACGAGGGCTTCGTTGAGGTAAGCGTGGCTACAGTGTGCCGCCTCGAGGTCTCTCACTGTAGCCTTGCCCCGTCTTGTCTCCTTAATGTGGCACATGCTTCGAGGGAAGGAGTAGCCGGCTTCTGGGGGCCGGCTACGCCCCTGGCCGACTGGGGGAGGCCGGGCCGCCTTCGCGCCTCTCTCTGGCTGAAGGGGCCCGCCGCCCGTGGGCCGTACCGGCGTCTGCCGTGGGTGACGTAGAGGCCAGCATGGCTACAGCGCCGAGCCGGACGGGAGATGGCTGTCCCGTACGGTGTCCTGTGGCCATGCCTGCCTCGGGTTCGGGGGTAGTGGGCCGTACTGTGGCCACACCCCGTCTTGTCGCCGTTATGTGGGGTAGTTTTGGTGGTTGCGGCCTTGGCCGGCTCCTTGGATTCGGCGCTCTTCGTGGCCGACTCTGGGGAGTCGGCGTTCTTCATGGCCGGCTCTAGGGAGGCGGCATCCTCTGCGACCGGCTTCCTTGAGTCGGCCATCCCGTGGTTATCTTGGGGGGGAGGTTGCTGAGGCTGGGTCGCCTTCTGGGAGTCGGCTTTAGAAATAGCCGACCCGGGAAGGCGGCCCAATGCTTGAAATGCTTGAAGGCCCAAAGGTCTGATAATTTTTTGGAAGAGCCAGGGGCAGCTGGTTAGGCTACCCGTGGCCATTTACTCCGACAGTAGTCCCCGAAGCTGATTGGACTTCGAGCTTGGGTAGGGGTCGAGAAGCTCGGTCAGCTTCCTATCTTGACAAGTGGGCCGCTCGGAGCCGGCTTTGGTTAGGCGCGCCGTCTTGGCCAAAAATTCCGGAGTCGGAGGGCGGGAGCTCGCCAGCGCGTGCACCGGGCCGCGGACCGGCCACTTGCCGCCAGTGAACCACGTGGCCTCTCTCGACCAAAAAGCCTGCCAGCCCACGCGCGCGACGGGACGTCGCCGCAGGGCGGGGGCCCACCACGTCCACGCCCGGGCCCAGGCGCGGAGTCTCTGCAGCCCGAAACCGCCCGCACGTCTCCTTGCGGCAGTTTCGGCATGCCTTTAGGGCGAAATAATCGCGAGGCGAGGGAGGAGTGGGTGCAGTTAATCCCACGTCTCACCCCACGTCCGGCCTCCCCGGCTTCACCTGGCGAAGCTATAAGTAGGGGGAGGGGGGAGAGCGGCAGGCTCTCGCACGCTCCACCTCTTTCCGCCATCTTCTTCTTCCTGCCCTTTCTTGGAACAGCGCCTCGCCGCCGCGCTCTTCCACCACTTGTTCCTCCGCCGCCGTGCTCGTTTTCACCATGCCTCCCGCCACGGAGCAGTTCGGCGGGGATTGGGACGGCTCCAACGTCCACGAGGATCATGTCGAGTTCCTCCGCAAGACGCGGCGGCTGCCCGGCGCGGACAAGGTGGAGGTCCGTCTCGTGCCGGCGAAGGAGAATACGCCGGAGCCACGAGAGGGCGAGCGGGTGGTCTTCCGCTCGCATTTCTTGCGCGGAATCGGCTGCCCGTGAGCGCCTTCTTCCACTCTTGGCTCGAGTTCTACCAGCTCCAGCCGCACCACCTCACCCCGAACGCGGTGGTGCTGCTGTCTGCCTTCGTCACCCTGTGCGAATGCTACCTCGGCGTCCTCCCCACCCTCGAGCTCTGGGGGGAGTTCTTCCAGTCCAAGCTGGGCACGCGCTCGCAGGGCGTGCCGGTTCAGACTGGCGCCTTCATCACGGTGCGGAGGGTGGCTGCCGACAACCCCTTCCCCGTCATCACGCTGATCCAGTCGGTGAAGTTATGGCAAAAGTCGTACTTCTACGTCAGGAACATCGCCCCGCAGGGCGACTACGTCAACCTGCCGGCTTACGTAGCCGGCCCACCGGCGGGCAGGCGGCCCCAGTGGTCCTACCGGGCCGTGACTCTGACGCCGGCTGGATCCGCAGCCGTCGCCCGAGTGCGAGCGATGACCCAGTCGGAGGGCTTGACGGGGTCCGACCTGCTGGCCGCCTTCGTCACGCGCCGGGTACTCCCGCTCCAGAGCCACCCTCATCTGATCTGTCAGATGAGCAGCCAACTCGATCCAAGCCGGATGTGTACCAAGGACATGCCGCACGAGGAGGTGGCCTATATGGTGAACTACCTCGTGAACTGCAAACTCTCCGAAGAGTGGCAGTTCGGCAAGGACGCATATAGCCGGGCCAACCCGCCGCCCACGGTATGTTCTCCTTGTCTCTTTCTCTTTCTCTCAGCTTTGTCGCCGAGTTCCTTTGGCCGACTCTGACTAGTCGGCTTGTCTTCGACAGAGCCCTCTTCTTCGGCCCACAAGCGGATCGGACGCGGAGCGCCGATTCGCCCCTGACAGGACGGAGCACGATCTGGATGACCTCGACTTGGGGGCGGCCGCTATGGACGACAACACCGAGCCGGGTGGTGGCCAAGCCGGTGACGAAGCAGGCGACTCTGGTCATGGAGTCACCTTCGACGACTGGCCGGACGACGAGGAGGCCGAAGTCGTCCCGCGCCGTCGACCGGCATCTGGCCGTGGCGCGGGTTCCTCCGCTGCACCGCCTGCTCGGGGCGGCGGGCAAAAGCGTCGCGCCGCCCAGGGTTTGTTCGGCAGTCGGACGAAGAAGCCCAGGGGCGGGGCGGCGGCGACCAGGCGGGAGGAGGCGGCCGCGAAGGCGGCTCGCTTCCGCAAGACGGTGAAGCAACCGCAGACGGTGTCGGCGTAAGTTCAAACTCCTTCATGTACTCTTTTTTCTTTCTATCTTTGTTGGTTCCTGAATCCTTGTCTTTTTCTCCAAACATCCAGAGCTCCATTGTCGCTTGAGCGGGCGGCTGCCGCCTCCGCGTGGACCCTCGTGCCGACCTTCAGGAGGCGATAGAACGGAACGCGCGGGAGGCACGGGAGGAGCGGGAGGCGCGAGAGGCGGAGGCACGAAAGGCGGCCGCCGCCCAGGCGGCGCAGGAGGAGGAGGCGGCGAAGGCGCGCGCCGACGCCGCAGCCAAGGCCCAGGCGGAGGCTGCAGCTGCGGCGACGGCGGAGGGGGCCTTGTTGGTCACCCCACTGCGCGTCGCAGCGCCTGGGGCCCCGGAGCCCTCGCCAGAAGGAGTCGGCGGCGACCAGCTAGGGCTGGAAAGGGATGACGACGTCGTCATCCTGGAGAGGGTGCCGGTGCCGACCCCGCCTACTGGGGCGGCTCAAGGCGGCCGGCCTGATCTGCCGCCTGCGCAATCGGCGGCGGGCGAGCCGGTCGCGAGGACTGAGCTGGCGGTCCGGATGCCGCCGAGCCGGCGCGCGGGGAAGGCTGCGTCAGAGCCACAGAAAGCCGCGTCGGAGCCGCAGCCGGCCACGGGCTCCGGCTCGTCGGCCCAGGATGTGGAGGTGGCTAGCGCTACCTCGGGGTGGACGCCGTGCGGAGGGACGGCCGTGATGAATGTGGCCGCGCAGGACGTCCGGACCCGGCTCCAGGCTCAGGCTACGGCGCTGAGGCAGTACACCGACGAGTCCCTTGCGACGCGGGCGGCCATCCGGGTTAGTCTTCTTATCTTGCTTCTTCTTGATCTTGATTTCTTCCGTGGGGCCGCGTCAGCGCACCCACTGGGTGTAGTCCCCGAGTTCCGAGTCGGCTGCTGAGCAGGCGGCTTGGAACTTCTTAGTGGATTTGGCTTTGCTATTCTTGTTCTTACTTCGATCTTCTGTCTATCTTGCAGGACTACCACAATCTTCGTGCGGCCGCCTTCAACTCCCAGGCTCGGGAGCTGACCCAGAAGACCGTCGACCTTACTGAGAGCCGTGGTAAGTGCTTTGTTCTTTATCTCACGTGGGGGCACGTCAGCGCACCCACTGGGTGTAGTCCCCGAGATTCGGGCCGACTTCTGAGCAGTCGGGTCAGATCTTCCTTGACGACTTCCTCTTATTGTTTCTTCTTTTTCTGCCGTCTCTGCAGCGGCCAACGCTGGTCTGAGGGCATAGCTGGGAGAGTCTCAGACTCTCCTTTGTGCCAAGGATGCCGAGCTCGCCGCCTTGGTGCAGGAACGCGACCGCCTAGCCAAGAAGTTGGCCGACCAGGAGGAGGGCCACAAGGCGGCTCTGAAGGCGGTGCAGGACCGCGAAGCCGCCCTCCAGGCCGAGTACGAGACGGAGGCGGCTGGCTGGGCTGAAGCAAGGCAAACTCTGATCACTGGCTATGGGCAGATCGAAGATCTGGTTGACGGTAAGCTGCCTACTCCTTCGTCCTTTCTTGCCGTCTGCCGTTTTCTGACTTGGTGTTTTCTCTTCTTTCTCTTTCTTTCTTGCCCAGAGTACTTCCCTGGCTACTCTACCGCCGCCAACCAGATCATCGAGGCCCGCCGCCAAGCACGAAGGCAGGCTGGCTTCGAGATTTCGCCAACCGCTGGTCGTTCGCTGGAGGAGCAGCTCTTGGCGATCCAGGCCCGTCTCCAGCCGGCTCACCGACTGCTCCGCCGGCTGCAGCGCGCCGGGGCGCAAGTATTGGCTGCCCTCTGGCCCGGCCAATTGGTTCCTCGCACCCCCAGTCAAACTGCCGACTGGCTGGAGGTGGCAGGCGGCCGCTTCGAAGCCTGGAAGGCCTCGGCGGCTCGGTCCGGCGCCAGGCGGGCGCTGGAGTTCGTCAAGGCCTGGTACCCCAGCCTGAGCCTGGATCAGCTGGCTACCTGGCGGCAGCAAGCCGACACGGAGCTGGAGCCGGCGCGGCCGGCTATCATCCGGCGGGCTTTGGCGATCGCCGACTACACCGACACCAGCGTCTTCGCCCCTGAGGTAGATGACAACGGTGTCGCCCAGCCGGAGGAGTGGTTCGGGCTGAACCCGGCAGACGGTGAAGACTCGGCGGAGGAGATCGACTCCAGCGACGAGGGCGAAGAGGAGGAGGAGGAGGGTGGAGACGCCGAGCCGGCTGGTGGAGCAGCCGACCAGCCTTAGCCTGACCGCGCCTCCAGCACCACGTCACGCGCGAGTGCGTCGCCTGCCACTGGTGGTGACCAAGCTGAGACCCACTAGGCGGCCACTCCTTCAGCCGGCGACGCCGTCTCCACCGACCAGCCTGGCTCCCGCACCGCGTCCTAGTCTGGTCTGCCATCTTTTGTTTTCCTGTCTTGTCACTTTTGGAACAATATTCTGTTAAGTCTGCACAATTCCACCCACTGGGGGTGTATTCAAACTATGTCGATTGCCGGCCTGTTGGGGGCTTTTATATGTATATATAAATTATGCATGCATTTGGCTTTTCCTTATACTTTGCTTTTCATCCTTCTGCTGTTTCCTTTGCCGCCCTCCCCTGGTTGCCGCCTCCCTAGTCAAACAGTTGCTCTGCAATCTGTAGCTGGAGGAGTGCTTGGCCAATTGAGGGGGGCAAGTACTCTAGCTTTGCTGGACTAGAGCTAAGTGTTTAGGGAGCCGGCCAGCCGACTGTTCTGACAGCCGGCAAGCGTGGTTGGAGGCTGTCTTTTCACTATATAAGTTCGTTAGTCCTTAGCCGTTTTACGCGTGGGCATCCTTTCTGCCTTGTCTCTTGCTAGTCGGACAGTCGGTTCTTCGAGCTGCGACTTTCAACAAAAGAGGATTCGGGAGCCGGCACACTACTTGTCTGACTTCAGGTGGAACTTTTAATATAGCTCAAGGCGGCCAGTCCCCGGGTCGACTAGTCGAACCCGGTGCCAGACGAGAATTTTAAATGTAATGATACATTCATGGATATGACACTCGTCATTCATAGAAAAATAAAGGCAGTCCCCGAGTACTATTCGGGGGGCCTGTTGGTTCGTACTTAATACAAAAGGGTAGCATGATACATACTGCTATCAACTGTAAAATCTTCTCAAGACGTTCGCGTTCCATATTCGCTCCGACTCCTTGCCGGAGTCATCTCTCTTGCGTGCTCTTGGTTTTTGCGCGTCGATCAAGTAGTAGGAGTCGTTGCCGAGTGCCTTGCTGACGACGAAGGGGCCTTCCCAAGGGGCCGAGAGCTTGTGCTGGCCGGCTGTTCGCTGGATCAGTCGGAGCACAAGGTCGCCCTCTTGGAAGGATCTTGGCTTGACCTTGCGGTTGTGGTAGCGGCGCAGCCCTTGCTGGTAGATGGCGGACCGACTGAGTGCTAACAGCCGGCCTTCTTCCAGTAGGTCGACGCCGTCTTCTCTTCTTCCTTGGCCTCCGCCTTCGTGTACATGGTGATCCGAGGCGAGTCGAACTCGATGTCGGTTGGGATGACCGCCTCGGCACCATATACGAGGAAGAACGGAGTGAAGCCGGTTGACTTGTTGGGTGTAGTGCGCAGACTCCAAAGGACAGCCGGCAGCTCATCGAGCCAGCAGCCGGCTGATCGCTCCAGTGGTACAACCTGTCGAGGCTTGATGCCGGAGAGGATGAGTCCATTTGCTCGCTCGACCTGGCCGTTTGACTGCGGGTGGGCAACGTACGCTAATTCTAGTCAGATGCCCTACGTCGCGTAGAAACGTGCCAGTGCTCCTTTGGCGAAGTTCGTGCCGTTGTCGGTGATGATGCTGTGCGGCACGCCGTACCGATTAGTGATGTCAGTGATGAATGTCACGGCAGTCGGCCCGTTCAGCTTCTTGATCGGCTTTGCTTCGATCCACTTTGTGAACTTGTCCACAGCGACAAGTAGATGCGTCAAGCCGCCGCGGGCTGTCTTGAAAGGGCCCACCATTTCCAGTCCCCAGACGGCAAAAGGCCAGGTGAGGGGAATGGTCTTGAGTGCAGAAGCCGGCGGGTGTTGCTTGGAACTAAAAACTTGGCATCCTCTGCAGCTCTTGACTATCTCTTTAGCATCTTCCAAGGCAGTCGGCCAAAAGAAACCATGGTGGAAAGCCTTGGCCACAAGTGATCTTGAGGCTGCGTGGTGGCCGCATTCGCCTTGGTGGATGTCTTTGAGGATTGCCACTCCTTTTTCTGGCTCGACACAACGCTGGAAGACTCCAGTGACGCTGCGCTTCACAAGCTCTCTGTTGGTTATTGCATATGCTCCGGCTCGTCGTTGCACTAGTCTTGCTGAGATCTCATCAGCCGGCAGCTCTCTGCTGACTAGGAACTTGAGGATGGGCTGGGCCCATGATGGAGCTGTGACTTCTTCTTCTGTTAGCGTAGCCACCATGACTCGGGTGGGTGGGTTTGGTGGCGAGGAGTTGGAGTCGGCCACCGCTTCTTGTGTCGTTGCAGTCCCCGGGCCGACTGCTGCAGTCCCCGGACCAGGTTCTGAAGTTTCCGGGCCGGGTGCGACTACGGCAGTCCCCGGGCCAGATTTCGAAGTCCCCGTGCCGCCTGCGGGGTTCCTCCAGTCGGATCCGGCTGCATCTGGCGCAGGCGGTACGTAGATAGAGTCCGATTCTGGAGACGGCTTGATGGACAGCTTGAGGAGGCGCTGGAGGGAGACGCCAGTCGGTATGGCTTGTCGGGTGGAGCCGATCCGTGCTAAGGCATCTGCTTGGTCGTTGTCGACCCTTGGCACATGAAGGAACTCGCACCCTTCGAAGTATCTGCTGATCTGTTGGACGAGGAATCGATAGCTCGCCATGTTTGCGTCCTTGGCGTCCCAGTCGCTAGACGAGTGCTGGACCACCAAGTCTGAGTCGCCGTAACACAGGATCCAGCGTATGCCGAGCTCTTTGGCTAGCCGGAGCCCATGTACGAGCGCCTCGTACTCGGCCACGTTGTTGGAGGCGGCGAAGTGGATCTGCAGCGTGTACTTGAGCTTGTCGCCTTTGGGAGAGGTGAGGACGATGCCGGCTCCCAAGCCGGTGCGCATCTTGGACCCGTCAATGTGCATCCGCCAATGGGTAGAGTCGGGAGCCGGCGGTAGATACTGGGTCTCGGCCCAGTCGACGAGGAAGTCGGCCAGTGCTTGAGACTTGATGGCGGTGCGGGGTTGGTAGAAGATCGTGTAGGGCGCCAGTGCAATGGCCCATTTAGCCACCCGGCCGGATGCATCCCGGCTGCCTATGATCTCGGCGAGCGGGGCGGTGCACACAACCGTGATGGGGTGCTCTTGGAAGTAGGGCTTCAGTTTCTTGGCGGCGAAGTATACCCCATAGCACATCTTCTGGTAGTGCGGGTAGTTCTGCTTTGAGCTGGATAGCACTTCGCTTAGATAGTACACCGGCCTTTGGACTAGCTGGGCTCGGCCTTCTTCCGGGTGCTGGACCACAACAACAGTACTGACTACTCTGCTAGTCGCAGCAATGTAGAGGAGCATGGGCTCCATTTCAGTCGGCGCCGCCAGGACAGGCGGAGTGGTCAGCATCTTCTTCAACTCATGGAAGGCTTGGTCGGCTTGGTCATTCCACTCGAAGTGAGTGGACTTCTTCATGAGTCGGTACAGGGGGAGAGCCTTCTCTCCTAGTCGGCTGATAAAACGATTCAGGGAGGCCAATCAGCCGGTGAACTTCTGCACATCTCGCAGTTTGGTGGGAATCTCCATCCTCTCGATGGCCTTGATTTTGACGGGGTTGCACTCGATGCCGCGTTCGGAGACCAGGAAGCCTAGCAGCTGGCCA
Organism: Triticum aestivum; assembly: GCF_018294505.1. Lineage (NCBI taxonomy): Eukaryota > Viridiplantae > Streptophyta > Magnoliopsida > Poales > Poaceae > Triticum > Triticum aestivum. The sequence continues at coordinate 477,922,818 of NC_057799.1, forward strand.
GCTGGTACTCCGAACACGCACTTTTCGGGGTTGAGCTTGATTTGGAATCGGCGCAAGTTGGGGAATGTTTCTTTGAGATCTTCCAGCAGGGTACCGTGCTTCTCTGTCTTCACCACAATGTCGTCTACATAGACGTGGGAATTTCTGCAGAGTTGTTTCAAGAGGCATTTCTGCATGCAACGCTGAAAAGTGGCACCGGCATTCCTCAAGCCGAATGTCATAGTCAGGTAGCAGAAAGCTCCAAAGGGTGTGATGAAGGCAGTTTTCAGGCGGTCAGCTGGGTCCAACATGATCTGATGGTACCCCGAGTAGGCATCTAAAAAACTCAACAGCTCGCATCCGGCTGTGGAGTCTATCACTTGGTCAATCCGTGGCAAAGCAAACGGATCCTTGGGGCAGGCCTTGTTTAGGCTAGTGTAGTCTATACACATGCGCCACTTGTTATTCTTCTTCAGTACCAGAACTGGGTTGGCAACCCATTCTGGAAAAAACACTTCCGTGATAAAGCTAGCGGCAAGGAGCCGGGCTATCTCTTCTCCCACGAGTCTTCGCTTCTCTTCTGACAGTCGGCGGAGGGGCTGCTTGACCGGCTTCGCATCAGCTCGGACATGTAATTTGTGCTCGGCGAAATCCTTCGGGACACCCGGCATGTCCTTTGGGGACCACGCAAAAATGTCTCGATTCTCACGGAGGAAGTCGACGAGCTCGCCTTCCTATTTACTGTCCAAGTTCGCCCCAATGACAGCGAACCTCTCCGGGTTCTTCGGGTCCAGAGGTATCTTCTTTGTCTCTTTGGCAGGTTGGAAGGAGCCCTGCGCATCACAATCTTTGGGGTTGGGGGACAGGGCTGGCTGCTTGCCGGCCATGGCCACAACCCGCTCCAACATCTTCTTCTCTTCTGCCACCACGAGGGACTCGGCCAGCCGGATACTGGCCATGGCACACTCGATGGACTTCTTGTAATCGCCGGCTACCGTGATGATCCCCTTCGAGCTCGGCATCTTCATCTTCAGGTAGGCGTAGTGGGGCACAGCCAAGAACTTGGCCAGAGCAGGTCGGCCAAGCAGAGCATGATAGGGGCTCTCCAAATCCACTACCTCGAACCAGATTGCTTCTCGGCGAAAATGATCTTTGTCTCCGAAGAGAACATCCATTTTAATCTTGCCGATTGGGGAGCAAGACAATCCGGGGATGATACCATGGAAGACGGTCCGGCTCGGCATAAGCTGCTTTGCCTTGATGTTCAACTTCTCCATGGTATCGCGGTACAGTATGTTGATACTGCTTCCGCCGTCTATCAGGACGCGGGAGAATCGGGCAGCTCGCCTCTCCGTCGCGAGGGTGACATCCAAGACCATTACATAGGAGCCAGGGGATGGCATCACCTCTGGGTGGTCGGCCTGGCTCCAACTGATTGGCTTCTCTGACCAGTGCATGAACTCGGGGGCGCTAGAGGCGACTGCATTAACTTCTTGATGTTGTCGGCGCCGACTGCGCTTGTCGTCGGTTGACTGGCGAAGACGACGTAGGCGGCGTGCTCTTCAGGGAATTCGTCTTGGATGGCTCCGACTGCCGTCCGAGCCGCCGGTTGCTGAGGGGCAGGAGGCGGCGGGCCGGGAGGCGGAGGCGGCAGCAACCCTTCGCCCTTGGAGATGCGTGTGAGCCAATGGCATTTTCGGGTGGTGTGGTTGGACGGCTTCGCGCCGCTGTGGAACTTGCAGGGGGCATCGAGAGTCTGTTCGTAAGAGAAAGTCAGCAGCCAAGCCGGCCTGCCACCCTTCTTCTTGGGAGCGGGCCGCTCTTCGGGCTGCTCATCTTCAACTGTGGCTACCTGCCGACTGGTGGAAGTCGGCATGGGGGCCTTGCGCTTGTGATCGTTCTGGTAGGGGCGCCGATTGGGGTCGACAGCCGGCGTCTGGGGAGCTCGGTCTTCATCGAGGAGTCGGTCGTGGCGTACTTGTCCGCGATGACCAGCAACTCGTCGAGGGTAGCCGGCTCGTCGCAGAGGAGTCGGTGCTTGAGGAGGGTGCCCTCTCGGCACCCGGCGGTGAAGTACTCGATGGCCTGAACCTCGTGCACCCCCTCGCAGGAGTTGCGGAGGTCGGCCCACCGCGTGAGGTAGTCGCGGGTCGACTCGTTGGGCTCTTGGATGCAGAGGGAGAGCTGGCGAGGCTTGGGAGGCCGCTTGTAGGTGCTGGTGAAGTTGCGGACGAAGACTTCCGTGAAGTCCAGCCAACTGTTGATGCTGTAGGGCTTGAGGCTGTTGAGCCATGTGCGCGCCGTGCCTTGCAGCATGAGGGGGACGTACTTCACGGCGACGCGCCGATTGCCGTTGGCTATGCTGACAGCCGTGGAGTAGTCGATGAGCCAATCTTCCAGCTTCACTGAGCCGTTGTACTTGGGCGTGTCTCTGGGGAGCGAGAACCCTTTGGGGAAGGGCTCGTCGTAGATGCGGGGGCCAAAGCATGGGGGGCCGACATCGTCTTCTTCTTCTAACGCCAAGGATCGAGCAAGGCGGTCGATCCTGTGGCGGGCGTCGTTCTCGCCGACTCCTTCTCGGCGGCCGAGTCGGTTGCCAAGAGTCGGGTGCGTGATAGGCGGCGGGGTAAGACGTCTTTCTCTTCGAGGCGGGGGAGGAGGCAGATTTCCTTGGTGCTCCAGCGCTCGCGGGTGGCCTTCCGCGTCGTGCTCGATGGTGATGCGAGTCTGTCTGCGGCTAGCAGCCGGCTCCTTGTCTTTCTTCTGGCGGGCGCCGCTCGCAGTCGGCGAGCGGGACGTCGCGGCGTGCATCCGGCGCGGGGGATGACTATCAGCACGGGCGCCGGCTTCGTGCCGTTCTGCAGCCGCGTCGATCAGCTGCTGGATCCGTCTTGTCATGTAGGGGAGCTCATCGGCTCCCAGCCCATTGAGCTCTTCTGCGGCCGCCTGAGCGGCTCGCAGATTCTCGAGTGGGGTGGCGTAGATGGGGCGATCTGCCCCTAGCATGCTGGCGACGGCCGCGCCGCGCTTCTGGATGAAGCCGGCTCGGCTCGGGCTGCTAGGAGGCGGCGTACCGAAGGCGGCGCGGTCGACTTCGCGCTGGTGGGCCTCGGTGAGGCGTCTCATGGAGGCTATCTTCTGGCCTTCCGCGATGAGGGCGAGGCGGCGTGCCTCCAGGGTCTCGGCGTCGGCATCGGCCGGGATGGGGACGGAGAGGTCGTGCATCGCCGCTTGCAGGGCGTCGTGGGTGTTCTCGCCCGAGTTGGCAACGTGGCTGATGACCAACACCTCGGTGACAGCGCTGCTGCCGCTGTCAGCTCGAGGGAGAGGATCGTTGAAGACCACCACGTCGGAGGGGAAGGCGTCGAGCGATGCCGTGTCGGAGTCGACGAGCATTGGGTCGGTGGAGCCGACCGATTCCAAGTCTGCAGCAGGCTCGCTGGAAGCGTGAAGCTGGTCGAGGAGGCTGAGGAGGCGGCTCTCGGGGTAGTCCGTGCCTGCGTCGGAAGCAGGCTCGTCGGAGATGCGAGTCTCGCCGAGAAGATTGGCGAGGCGGCTCGATGCGCAGGTGTCGTCGACGCCTTGCAGCGTGTCGAGGCAAGCGCCATCGGGCGCAGCAGGCTGGCTGCGCTCGCGGGGGAGGAAGAGGGTTCCCATCCAGAACAGGTCTCCGGACGACGGTGCACCTGGCCCCACGGTGGGCGCCAAATGTCGGGTGGTAGGTGCGACATATGCCAACGGGTGGCTTAACATAGTGGGTGCCAGTAAGACGTCGCCGGTGCCCGTAAACGGGATGAGGCGAAGACATGCCCGCCGGCGAATCTTACCCAGGTTCGGGGCTCTCCGAGGAGATAACACCCCTAGTCCTGCTCTGCGGGGTCTCCGCATGATCACTAGATCGGAAAGAGTAGCTACAATCGCTCCTAGAGCTGTTGGGTTCAAGGGAGAAGAAGAACAAGGCTAGCTCGTGCTTCCCTCTCCCTATGGTGTGTGTGTAATGCTAAGAAGCCAACCCTTTGCATGGATGCCCCGGGGGGTTTATATAGGCCTACCCCCCAGGGGTAAAATCGTAATCCGGCTGGCCACTGGTCCCAGTCGTCAGTGTCTACGCTCGCCGGCTTCTCCGCCGGCTGTTGGGGCCTGCCGGCTGGTGGGTCCCGCCGGCTGCCGGCCTCTTGGTCGACAGGCCGGCCCCACCGCCTCGGGTCTTTTTGGCGGCTGCTTACTGTAGCCTCGCCCCTGATGACGAGGGCTTCGTTGAGGTAAGCGTGGCTACAGTGTGCTGCCTCGAGTCCCTCACTGTAGCCTTACCCCGTCTTGTCTCCTTAATGTGGCACATGCTTCGAGGGAAGGGGTAGCCGGCTTCTGGGGGCCGGCTACGCCCCTGGCCGACTGGGGGAGGCCGGGCCGCCTTCGCGCATCTCTCTGGCTGAGGGGGCCCGCCGCCCGTGGGCCGTACCGGCGTCTGCCGTGGGTGACGTAGAGGTCAGCATGGCTACAGTGCCGAGCCGGACGGGAGATGGCTGTCCCGTACGGCGTCCTGTGGCCATGCCTGCCTCGGGCTTCGGGGGTAGTGGGCCATACTGTGGCCACACCCCGTCTTGTCGCCGTTATGTGGGGTAGTTTTGGTGGTTGCGGCCTTGGCCGGCTCCTTGGAGTCGGCGCTCTTCGTGGCCGACTCTGGGGAGTCGGCGTTCTTCATGGCCGGCTCTGGGGAGTCGGCATCCTCTGCGACCGGCTTCCTTGAGTTGGCCATCCCGTGGTTATCTTGGGGGGGGGGGAGGTTGCTGAGGCTGGGTCGCCTTCTGGGAGTCGGCTTTAGAAATAGCCGACCCGGGAAGGCGGCCCAATGCTTGAAATGCTTGAAGGCCCAAAGGCCTGATAATTTTTTGGAAGAGCCAGGGGCAGCTGGTTAGGCTACCCATGGCCATTTACTCCGACAGCTTGTCACTAGGGCCCGAGTGCCATGATTTCATATCTGAACCTATTATGTTTTCATGAATATATGTGAGTTCTTGATCCTATCTTGCAAGTCTATAGTCACCTACTATGTGTTATGATCCGGCAACCCCGAAGTGACAATAATCGGGACCACTCCCGGTGATGACCATAGATTGAGGAGTCCATGTATGCCATATGAGTCCACTATACCTTCTTATATGCAGTATCTACCTGCCGTTCCAAGTAAATTTGTATGTGCCAAACTCTAAACCTTCAAATAAACATTCTGTTTTGTATGCTCGAATAGCTCATGTATCAACTAGGGCTGCCCTTATCTTCCATGTTAGGCGGGTTATTCTCAAGAGGAGTCGACTCCGCTCCTCACTCACGAGAAAATGGCTGGTCACCGGGATGCCCAGTCCCATGCTTTATGCAAACTAAATCAAAATAATTGCAAACAAAACTCCCCCGGGACTGTTGCTAGTTGGAGACACTCATTGTTTTGAGCAAGTCATGGATTGATGCTTGTTGGTGGAGGGGGGGTATAAACTTTACCATTCTGTTTGGGAACCGCCTATAATATGTGTAGCATGGAAGATATCGCCATCTCTTGGTTGCTATGTTGACAATGAAAGTATGCCGCTCAAAATATTATTTATCTCTATTTCAAAACCGAGCTCTGGCACCTCTACAAATCCATGCTTCCCTCTGCGAAGGGCCTATCTATTTACTTTTATGTTGAGTCATCACCCTCTTATTAAAAAGCACTAGCCAGAGAGCGCAGCTGTCATTTGCATCCATTACTGTTAATTTACATTGGGTATGACTATGACTGGATCTCCATTACCATGAATTACAATGTCTAGTCAGTCCTTGATCTTTAAAGGTGCTCTGCATTTATGATTTGCGGTCTTAGAAAGGCTAGCGAGATACCATCTTGTTATATCATATCATGATTGTTTTGAGAAAGTGTTGTCACCCGAGATTTATTATTATCGCTCGCTAGTTGATTATGCCATTGATATGAGTAAACATGAGACCTAAGAGTTATTGTGAATGTGGTTAGTCATAATCTTTGCTGAAAACTTGAATGCTGGCTTTACATTTTTACAACAACAAAGAGCAAACAGAGTTTGTAAAAGTTTTTCTTAATCACTTTCAGTTTGTCAACTGAATTGCTTGAGGACAATCAAAGGTTTAAGCTAGGGGGAGTTGATACGTCTCTGTCGTATCTACTTTTCCAAACACTTTTGCCCTTGTTTTGGACTCTAACTTGCATGATTTGAATGGAACTAACCCGGACTGACGCTGTTTTCAGCAGACTTTCCATGGTGTTATTTATGTGTAGAAACAAAAGTTCTCGGAATGACCTGAAACTCCACGGAACGTCTATTTGGAAATAATAATAAATCCTTGCAAAAGATGAAGACCAGGGGGGCCCACACCCTAGCCAACTCTATATATTTGCTTTCGGGGAGAAAAAAATTAGATAGAAGGAGTCATCACGTTTTACAATACGGAGCCGCCGCTAAGCCCTAAAACCTCTCGGGAGGGCTGATCTGGAGTCCGTTCGGGGCTCCGGAGAGGGGAATCCGTCGCCGTTGTCATCATCAACCATCCTCCATCACCTATTTCATGATGCTCACCGCCGTGCGTGAGTAATTCCATCGTAGGCTTGCTGGACGGTGATGGGTTGCATGAGATCTATCATGTAATCAAGTTAGTTTTGTTAGGGTTTGATCCCTAGTATCCACTATGTTCTGAGATTGATGTTGCTATGACTTTGCTATTCTTAATGCTTGTCACTAGGGCCTGAGTACCATGCTTTCAGATCTGAATCTATTATGTTTTCATGAATATATGTGAGTTATTGATCCTATCTTGCAAGTCTATAGTCACCTACTATGTGTCATGATCCGGCAACCCCGAAGTGACAATAATCGGGACCACTCCCGGTGATGACCATAGTTTGAGGAGTTCATGTATTCACTATGTGCTAATGCTTTGTTCCGGTACTCTATTAAAAGGAGGCCTTAATATGCCTTAGTTTCCGCTAGGACCCCGCTGCCACGGGAGGGTAGGACAAAAGATGTCATGCAAGTTCTTTTCCATAAGCACGTATGACTATATTCGGAATACATGCCTACATTACATTCATGAATTGGAGCTAGTTCTGTGTCACCCTATGTTATGACTATTACATGATGAACCGCATCCGGCATAATTCTCCATCACTGATCCAATGCCTATGAGCTTTTCATATATTGTTATTTGCTTATTTACTTTTCCGTTGCTACTGTTACCATCACTACAAAACACCAAAAATATTACTTTGCTACTAAATACTATGTTGCAGATACTAAGTTATCCAGGTGTGGTTGAATTGACAACTCAGCTGCTAATACTTGAGAATATTCTTTGGCTCCCCTTATGTTGAATCAATAAATTTGGGTTGAATACTCTACCCTCGAAAACTGTTGCGATCCCCTATACTTGTGGGTTATCAAGGGTGCCGGCCGCGGTGAAGGTAGCAGGCCCGCGGGTGGCCGGGCACCGGCGGCCAGCGGGCGAGGCCAAGCAGGGGAGGAGCGGCGCGGGGCAGCAGTGGCGGGGGCGGTCGGCGCAGCGGCGGCGGTTGGCTGCAGCGGGCGGCACC